>NC_056745.1:1569047595-1569061655 GCF_019279795.1 Protopterus annectens | reverse complement strand
TCTCACTAGGATGCGGCTCCAAAAACATGACCCACGGGATGTCAGTTGTGACCAGCATAGTTTGCTGCTCCACAGCCATCCAGGGACTCCGGGTCGGCAGGCTGAGCCACTTAGGGGAGGGGTGACCGCTGTCCTGGACATTCACTCCTCTTCAGGTGTACCAGCCTTCCAATTGATGGAGAAGGCTTTTGCTGCTGCTGGTGATACTGGACTGTCTAACCCTCCACCCTCCTCTGGTACAGTGGTTTCACAAGTCGCACTGAGCGGACACTGGGTGCAAGGGCCTCAGGACATATTCCCACAGGAAACCCCTTTTCCGCTGTCTTCCCCAGCTTCTCCTGCTGAGGAAGTCCACCGGAAAAGTTAATGTAAGAGGAAGCACATGGACTCCACATAGGAGTCCCTCACTGAAGACACAGATTTTGATGAGGGGGAAGGATCCCCTTGGTCACCCTCTGAGGTATCCTTTGGTGATATCCTCGAAATCTTGAAACAGAGATGTGACTCTCTCATTGTTTGGACCCAAAGTTAAAAGCACACTGGCCAGATGTGAACATCTAATCCGACCTCTGAGGAATTTGTGTTCCTGCAGGCCTTTCGCACCTGGCCCCCTACCTCCTGGGTTACTCCACCTGCCGATGAACTTGTCCGGCTTATCGTGCAGCATGCTTGGAAGGCTCCTGACACCATCAAAGCTATTCCCCGGAGGCCAGATAAGATTTTTGTCCTCTCCTGCTATGGGTACCCATTGGTCAAAAGGCCTTCCTGTGGATGCTTTGCTGGTGGCGGCTGCACCAAAAAAGGATCTGGCCGAAGAAGAAAGTCAGACTGTCCATCAGCCTAACAAAGAGTCTTGGGCCCTGGACAGGATAGGGAAGTGCACCTTTGTATCACCGACCTTTATTATCAGGTCCCTGAATTATATGGCACACTTTACCAGGCTTCAAAGTGATCTGATTTCTGATCTCTTGGAAACCTTGGCTGGTGCCGTGTCGGATGAGGTCCGTGACAAAGTGGCCTCTCAGCTGGCCACCATTGAGTCAATATCTAACTCCTCTATGCGACTGATATCTCACGCATCAGAAGGAGCAGCTAGAGCAGCGGGTTCAGCTGCGGTCTTGAGACGACATGCCTGGATGCGCTTGTGCAATTTCGCGGAACCCTTTAAGGCTTCCTTTCTTAATGCTCCCATTGAGGCCTCTTCATTGTTTGGACCCAAAGTTAAAAGCACACTGGCCAGATGTGAACAGGACGGTAAGACCCTTTCTGCCATAGGTGTCCATTATTCTTCCCCTCAACGTGCTTTCTCCCAAAACCAAAAGAGTGGGAAGATATGGTTCAAGAAATCTCAGGGTCCTTTCCGTGACACACAGGCCAAGTTCTCCCCTAGAGGCAGAGGGGGAAACTCACAGGGAAGATGCTCCTTTCGGGGCAGAGGGGGTCTGCATAACCAGGGTTCCAGGAACTCTTTCCTTGGCCAACCCTATCAGCACTCCTGAAGAGTGGCCCAACTCCTTTCCTCTGGAGGTGGTTGGGGGTTGTTTCTCCTTGTACCAATTCTGCCTGGCTAACCATCACCACCGATTCTTGGGTACAAAGGATTATAAACAGAGGTTATCATATCCCCTTTGATATTTCTCCCATTCCTTCAAAAAACCTTCCCGACATTCCACCCAGCTAAAGGGAAGAAGCAGCACTAGAGATAGAAAAGCTGCTAAGAAAGAGAGTCATCCAAATAGTCACTCCAGACCAGATAGAATCCGGATTCTACTCAAGACTATTTTTGGTGCCAAAGAAAACCGGGGACTGGAAACCAATTTTGGATCTCAGTGTATTGAACAAGTTTGTGAGAGTACAAAAATTTTGGATGGTCACAATACAGTCTATCCTCCCACTTTTGGAAAAAGACGATTGGATGTGCTCGATAGATCTTCAAGATGCGTACTACCACATAAATGTGGGCAGGCCATCAAGGAGATTTCTGCACTTCCATGTGGGAGCCAGTCACTACCAGTTCAGAGTACTACCCTTCGGACTCTCTACAGCTCCCAGAGTGTTCACAAAGTGCATGGCAGTCATCACAGCTCACTTGCAACTTCAAAGATTCCAGGTGTTTCCATACCTAGACGACTGGTTCATTTCTGCCCCCACCAGACATCTACTGGAAGAAGCCCTGGCATACTCTCTCCTCGCTGCACAAAGGCTAGGCATAACCATAAACTGGCAAAAATCCAATCTCACCCCATCTCAGTCGACAGAATTTATAGGGGTTATCCTGGACACAAAGAACTGCAGAGCTGCCATTCCAAAGCACAGAATTTTAAGGATAAGGCAACAACTGATTCCAATCCTTTCAAGGGAGAAATCCACGGCTCACTCGGTTCTACAGCTGTTGAGTTCCATGGCAGCCTCCATCACCATTGTCCCCCTGGCCAGGTTTCACATGAGGCTTCTACAATGGCTACTGCTCACCCAATGGTATCCCTTTCAGCATCCTCTTTCAGCCATGATTCGAGTAACCCACAGGTGCAAACAGGATTTCAATTGGTGGATGACACACAATCTGTCATAATGGTCTCGCCCCTTCTCTCCCTAGCAACCCAAGGCCACAGTGACCATGGATGCCTCCCTGATGGGGTGGAGGGGGGGGCTATGTCAGGGACAGACAGTCCAAGGCACTTGGTCCGAACTGGAGGCCCATCTGCATATAAATGTTCTAGAGCTGAGGGTGGTGCTTCTGGCATTGCAAGCATTCCATCCCCTGCTGCCATCTGGGACAATTGTGATTCAATCAGACAACATGGCGGTGGTCTGGTGCATCAACAAGCAAGGTGGAACCAAATCTTACCCCCTTTGTCGAGAGGCCATGAGGAAATGGTAATGGGCGAAGGCTACCAACCGTTTTCTGCTCCCTGGAGTTCCAACGTGATAGACGGACTCAGCAGGTGCATTCATCAACCTCACGAGTGGTCCCTGAATCCCTTGATAGCGGTGGAGATCTTCCACTGCTGGGGCTGTCCTTGCTGCGACCTCTTTGCATCCCCGACCAACTACAAATGCAGCAACTACTTCGCCCTTATTCCCCCTCTGGGACAGTCACCCAGGGACGCTGTAGTCCACGATTAGCCCTCAGGTCTTCTTTACACATTCCCACCCTTTCCCCTCATTCCCCAGTTTCTGAAGAAAGCCCTTCGGTTGAAGGGCAAGGTGATCCTCATAGCACCATATTGGCCTCGACAAATTTGGTTCCCCTTCCTTTGGCCTCACCTACTAGATCGACCATGGATTCTCCATCCACCCCCAGAGTTGATCTCATATCCACAGAACCTGATTCATCCCAACTTGAACAGCCTGAAGCTCACAGCTTGGCTACTCCAATTCCCTTGATTACCAGGCACAATGATCTTTCTTTACCAATACGTGACATTCTCATTACATCTCATAAGTCTTCCACTAGAATTACTTATCTGAGCAAGTCAGATTTACCTGTTGGCTGAAAGATAAACAAGTAGATCCCTTCTCAGCATCAGTGTCGATAATACTAGACTATCTGGCCGACCTTTTCCAATCGGGTCTATCAGCCTCTACTGTTAGAGTTAATTTGTCTGCAATTTCTAATTTTCATGAGGGTGTCCAAGATTTCTCTCTTATGTCTCATAAATTGTGCAAGACCTTCATAAAAGGTGTGAATCATCTGAAGCCACCTTTTAGAGAACCTATTAACCATGGGATTTATCATTAGTTCTACAAGCTCTGACAATGCCACCCTTCAAACCAGTCTCTTCTTGCGACCACAAGCATTTGTCATGGAAAACCTTGTTTTTGGTCACCATTACTTCTGCCAGACGTATTTCTGAGCTTCAAGCTTTATGTATCAAGAGTCCATACTTGATTTTTAATAGAGATAGGGTGTCTCTAAGAACTACTCCATCCTTTCTGCCAAAAGTGATCTCTGAAATGTCCATTAATCAAACCATTGAATTGCCAGTTTTCTTTCCCAATCAGTCATACAGAGGAGAGTATTGCCTACATACCCTAGATATCCACAGGCAAATCTATTTTTACTTAAACAGGACTAAGTCCTTTCGTAAATCTGACCAGTTATTTTTGGCCTTTTCTGGACCTAGATTACGATCTGCTGTTGCTAAGGTCACATTAACTAGATGGTTGAAGGACTGTGTGACCTTCATTTAGACACAACGTAATATCTTGTTGCCTACTACCATGAAAGCTCATTCAACAAGGATTCAACAAGGTCGGTGGCAACTTCTGCTGCCTTCCATGCCAGAACTTCTTTACATGACATCTGTGCAGCTGCAACTTGGGCTACGCCTCATACCTTCATCAATCATTACAAATTGGATTTGGCCTTCAGGAGAAGAGCATCTTTCGGTTCTATGGTGCTCAGGAATGTCCTTCCATGAGAGCCTCCCAGGAACAGAGGTAGCTGGGGACTCTGTCCCATACGTACAGAATAAATGAGGATTAACAATATCAGATAAAGAAGTTATGCCTTACCATAATGTTCCATCTGTATTGTTGATCCTCGTTCAGTCATTATGACCCTCCCTCCTTCCCCCTCCTGTGGCTTCTAGTGGATCTCACCATCCGGTTCTCTTAGGTTATTTGACCAGAAGTAGCCTCTACCTTCCTTTGACTTGCAAAATCAATCTGAGGTAACAGGGAGAGGGGGATTGTGGGTAAGAGTTTAGCTCGAGAGTTTGAAGCTAACGCGAGCTTGGAGAATGGCCAGCTCGGTTCCGAGGTCGGAACCAATACCCATGAGTAATGACTGAACGAGGATCAACAATACAGATGGAACGTTATGGTAAGACATAACTTCTTTATATAGTCCATTGAGTACTAGTTTCAAAGGAGCAATAAAGAAAGTCATGTGGGCAAATGCCAGCGCAAGTTCTATGGGAGTCATGTGTCACCTAACATCAGTATTAACATATTTAGAAGACTCGTAAGATCATGCACAAGGTGTGATGCAGCTATGGAAAAACTCTTTAGATTAGGGCAATTTTGCAGAGTAATGTTTACTACCACAAATTCTATCTCCTAAGAAAGAGCTGTTCTGCTTACCAGCCTCTAGTATATCATTACTTCTATTGACAACTGTTAACAAAATGGCTGTCAGTTCATCATCCTAGTCACTAAGATTCCAGAATAGAAAGGATATCATGCTTCTAATGCCTACATTTTCCAATGAAGCCAGCAAAACAGCCTTTTCCAAATTCTTGAGTGGTTGGGAGATGTCTGTAGATCAATATCAAGCTAAATGCAATTTCCCATTCCATTTTTAATTAAAACCATTACTGGAATCACCACCATCTCTAGGAAGAAAATGCAACTCTGCTGACATATAACAATTTTACCAAATGTTGTTCAGCTTAATGTACCAGTGAAAAAGACTCTAGTGAATTATACGTTGGCAAGTTGTCTGATGTATGGAACTCATTCAAAGTGTGCACAAGCTCTCTAATTCTACTTCCTTTTTTAATAAATGGCACTCATACTTAACCTCCCGTATTGCCTACATTTGTTTCCTTTGCAGTGGTTATGATCTTGGCTGATGATGATATGATACAGAACTGCCAAGTATAATTGCTAAATGTAACTTGTATTAATCACCTTTACTTAAAAATATTTTTATACAATTTTAGTTAGTATTGATTTTAAGAATGTTTTACACACATATTGCTGATGTTTTGCAATGCTTTTCTGTCTCATATCTGCTTATAACCTGGGTGGTGTCTGGAAAGGGTATAGTAAATAAATATTTCCCACATATGTTTTTGGCAAGTGTTCAAGTCTCATAAAACTGATGTGGGGCACATAACTCAAATATATTATGTTAAAATGCTTATCCAGTGAGGTATCTGAAAAATGATGCCCCCAAACATATCCTTGAGTTATCTACTTTAAAAGTATTTTAGTTTTACCCGTGGGAACAAGGGAAGACATACACTAGCAATGAGTTAAGGATGTGTAATGAGTACAAGGCCACCATCTAGTGGTCACTGATGGAAAATACTCCTCGTTATTATAGCATTAATAAATATCACTTATTCTAGTTTTTCTTTAACGTTTTTAATTTCTCCAAGTCTTTTGGGTTTCTAATACCATGATGGGAATGGACCCCATTCCTCAGTCAAGGTATAATTAAAGTTCATGAAATTAGTATTGTTTCAATCTTTGACGTTAGCCAGAAAGTGTTTTTTCCAGGACCCACAATGTACCCGGTAATGCCTCTTTCTGCAACTCATACGGAGTTATATGTATCGGTAACATATCTAAGTATTATTTTAAATTCATTTTTCTGTAAGACCCATTGCTCCTACTACTGCTGGAACTGTCTGGGTACTTTTCTTCCACATTGCCCTTATTTCTGCCTGCAAATCCTGGTACTTTATGACTTTGTGCCTCTCTGTAAGTAAGACACTGTAGTCACTGGGTGTAGCGATTTCAATAATCAATGCTACTTTTGCCTTCTTTTCATGAACTACTGTATCTGTTTTTCTTGCATCTATTTTTTGAACTGTTGGTAATGGATGATCCCATGCGATATATACTTCATCATTTTCTATGATGCTTTGTGGCTCATGTTTCCAGTGTTTTTCAGTTACTTGAGTATTATAACCTTTGCACAATCCCCAGTGCAACAGTCTTGCTACATTATTATGCCTTTCAGTATACAGTCTTTCTGCCATTAGTATGTCACAACCAGCAACAAGATGAGTGACTATTTCCAATTCTGTTTTACAAAACCTACATTTATCAGGCTTTGCAAACCGTGTATGTAGTCCACTATCTTAAGCCACAAATATTAACTTTTCATCTTTTGGTTTAAATTCACCTCTCCTTAACCATTCCTGTGTTTGATCCTGATCAAAACAGGTTCATAGGTTTATAGGGTGATACTAGGCTATTGGCCCGGAGGCTCTTATAAGCCTAGCCAAGAATTTCACCCATGTTCCCTCAAAGTCAGCACCTGTTTCCCCTGTCCAGCAGGGACACATGAGGATCCCAGGGGTGTATTTTCTGCTTCCCACCCAGTCATCCAGGTTCCTCTTAAACAGGGCTAGAGAGGTACTCTGCTTGACATGGAAAGGGAGCCTATTCCACAAATGGGAGAATCTTTGGGACACAAATCTATCCCGCCAACAAGCTCTATTAATGTCACAGACCAGGTTAAGGCCTTACGTGCAGGTTGCTTGAGTGGAGTATGCCTTACGTATATCCAACCATTCCATCAAGGCAGGGTCTGAGATGGTCTTGTATGCCAGACACAGGTCACCTCTGAGCAGTCTGTATGAGACTGAGTAGAGGGACAGGGCTTTTAGCCTATCTGTATAGGATAGATGTTTGAGACCCTGGATTTTCCTGGTCAGGAACTTCTGTGGTCTGTCCAACTGCTGCATGTGCTTGCCAAGGTACATGCTGAAGGGGGCATTGTACTCAATAGGAGGTCTGATAAGGGAGGAGTACAAGGATGTTATGACCTCCTTGTTCCTGGATGAAATACCCTTACTTATGAGGTGGGCCATATAGAAAGCTTTCTGTACAACGGAGGCAACGTGGTGGTCAAAAGTGAGATTGCGATCAACCTGGGTGCCCAAGTCCCTCACAACTGATTGCATGCTTAGTACGTTGTTATTAAGATGCCATTTTCCCCAAAGGGGATAATGATGCATTTCTTGGCATTCAGTTTGAGGCCATGCTTCTGGCACCAGTTATTAGTTTGGGTAAAGCTCTCTTGGAGGATGTTCACATCACTAGGGGAATTTAAGACAGCTTGAGGTTGTTGCAAGGGTTTCCTATAATTGCAACTATATTCCACATTTCATGCCTTCTCATCTGATCCTTCACCTTGTATTCTTTCGTTTGTTTTTCAACACATTCAGTTGCTGTCTGATTTTTATCTACTTCTGGTTTGATTTCCATTCTCGTTTGATGCCGATATGCTTCTGCTAAACTAAGCAGGGAAGTCATCTTAGACTTGTTTCCTTCATGTTTCAAACTTACATTTGAATCTTGTGAATTCAGCAGATATGTATACAGGAAAAGTGTGATGAGAACTCCACCAGGCACAAATAGATCGAAGCTCCAAGGTAAAATTGCTTTTAATAAGCACTTTGAACCACTCCACAACAAAGACTGGATCAAATAAAGACAAGCAAAACAAAATAACGTATCCACATACACGTTTTCGTCGCCAACTTCATCAGTTATACATCCATTTTAAAACTGAAATGCTTTTATATGCTGTTTGAATTTAGTCATAGGTCTGTTGTCCAATCCTTTAACACATTCAATTAAGGTTCATTTGAATTGAATTGAATGATTAATTCATAAAAACTATGTAAAAAACTAAATAAATAAGTCCAATTCTCTAAAAACATATAATCTCAACTTATACCCTTTTTATTATAATTTGTCTAAGAATTTAAAGGAAAACAATGGGATAAGAAATAGAAAAGGTCTATCTGTTGTCTCCTTAAGTCCCCCTTATGTGCTACAGGCCAAAAAGAATAATAACCCAACTTTAAAAAAAAATCACGAAAACTGTTTTACAGCTTACCTTCCTAACCCTCCGTACTGTATTAGTTTCCGTTTTAAAAAACAAAATGAAAAACAGCTTTCCGGCTCTGAAATAATGATGTCACATCTGCCTCGAGTAGATCCCAGGAAGTATCCTCCCCCAAAGTGACGTAAACTCTGCCTTATTAGCATGCTGTATGCAAGCCCTTCTGATCCGCCCACATCGTGACATCATTGCCGCCTTGGCCAGCCCACAATAACCCTAATAAAAAGCAGTAGCTGCAGTGTGGAACTTCTTTTCATCTGGAACTTAGTCGTGTCGGCTCCATTATATGTGAAGGACCTGCTGCAACTGCATCTTCTTGAGTGTTGGGTAAGTACTCTTAGTATATTTAACTAACTTTAGTGTGTATAAATGTATAAAATGTATAAAAATATAAGTTTACAGCCCATGCGTTTATAGCGTTGATAATTAGTAAACACTTCTTTTAATTTGTGATAGTGTTGTCGTAGTTATGGTCATTTGTAAATATTGCTTAGAATTTCTGGTAGTGTAGTTTTAGTAGTGTGCTCCATTCGCTTTTATTTGTTATTAGTAACCCACTAAGCCCTAAAAACTGTTGAGTATATGCTGGTTTTAAATGTATTGTATTTGTAGTTCGTTGCTAGTTGAGTATGCTCCGTTCACTTGTGTTTGTGTAAATTTATTGTAATGTTGTAGGAATTTTATTTAAAATAAAACTATGAGGAGTCCAGGATCAAGTACTCTGATCAAAAAGTGCGTCAGCGTTTGCCACGTGCAAGCACAAGTCTGGCAAAGTTGTCCATATGAAGTATTTATGGCTTCCGTGTTTTATTAGTAGGTGTAGCATGACCGTGAGTGTACAGGTAGGTTTTTTTCTAGTTAATGTGAGCTTGGAGTTGGTATATCTAACTAGCAGGGGTCTGGGGGGGTGGGGGTGGAAAATTATATGTTCATGTTAGTTGTTTTTACTTTTATTTTTATATTGTGTGTGGGTTGTGCTTTTACTTTTGTTTTGTGGTGTACGTTTTTAAAGTGGTGTGTTATTTTTGTATTTTTGAACTTCGTATCGTTGTGTTCGAGCGTGGCGATTGTTTTTCCGTTTGCCTCGTGCTACTTTTACTAGGGTCGGTTTTTGTATTTTTGAACTTCTTATCATTGTGTTTGAGTGTTGTAATGTCTCCCTTTTATTGCACCTGGATTTTCTACTGATCATCTCTCTCAGATGCAATTCAATGTCCCAGTAGTGACTACACTCTTTCACTTCTTAACTTCTTTTATAGGAAAACATTTTATTTGACACTAGAATTATAAAAATGTAAGAATTTCATATGTTTAACGTTTGTCTCTGTGTATACGTAAATAATTGCATAATGTTTTACATTTTTGAGTAATGCCTTCAAAACCCGGGACGTGCCTAAAGAGGGTCCTCAGACTTACAAATGTATAAATAATTGTGAGGACTTTGTCATGATTTTTGAGCTAAGACGTTAAAAAGTATGCGCATATGGCAATGAAGAGAATACTGATAAATGTAGATAAAAAAATGGAGAAGGAAGAGATTGGCAGTTGTAAATAACAAGAACGTGACTTCCTTGTACCGAGCATATTTTTGCCACTCATAAGAGGGCGGCCACGACGGGTTTTTCGTTTCTCTTAAAGGGGCGTTTCGTAATTTTATTTTGTTCTGTATACACGCGAGTGGCAACGCAAAAAAGGGAGGTAGTAAGTCAAGCATTTGACGGTTTTTAGCTTTGGATGTGTTTGTAAATGAAATATTGGACCAATATTGCTTCGTGTAAAAAGGACTACCCGTAGTTTATGCGGAGTTAGTCAGATTTAATATTTTATTTCGGGTTTACTTTGTAATTCTGTGAGGCCATGTTTGCGGCAAATGGTTATGATTTTCATAGCGTCTGCTCAGAAGGCCATTTGAACCGTTTCGTGAAATTGACTCCTCACCTGGGACCTACAGGTCAGTAGTACAACAGATATTGAGCTGACTCAAGTCTGTTTTATTTCCCAAAGCCCTGTGTATACTTTACAGTGGAAACTGGGAACGAATATTAATAGCATGATTAATGTAGTTGGGCACTTGTGCAAAAGATATGACAGCTGTGGAAAGGGGGTTTGTGCCAGTAAAAGTATCTAGAGATTACCTGTATCTACAAAGCACTTTTCATATTATTAGATTAATGGTGCATTTGTTAACGCTTATGGGTCTGTGCGGTTTGGATTTGTTGTCGTTGGCAATAGGGTGCTGGTAAGGCAATTTAATATTGACCGTGAGTTAAGTATTTTTCCAAAATGTGTAACAGTTTTGGGTGGCAACCTATTCCAAGAACACTAACTGGAATGTTATGGTTTATGGGTTATCTAAAGGCACCAGGTATTGAGAAGAAACTCTTTTTTAAGATGTTGGCATTTGGCAGTATTTCATAACTTTGTTTAGATGTTGTTAAAGCGAAAGTTAAAGTGACAGTCTGTGAACTTAAACCGCCAAATAAAGATCCTGATTGTATTCACGCACATCATTATTAACTTTGTTTAATAACTGGTTTTGAATATTTGCTGTGGATTGCTATTGTAAGTGCATTTGCTGTCAGGATCCTTTACTGGAATGAGTGATAGCATTGTTTGATTACGAGCAGAGGGAATCGCATTTTAGCTGTTGAAATCACGTATTGACAGAGCATGGTGTCCGTTTATAAGGTCGGAAAGATTAAGATGGCATAACGCTATTTAGGTGTGTTAATGTGGAAAGGGCATATTTTGTCAGCAACTTTTATTTTACTGCTTTTCCCCCCATTTAAATATCGGCTTTACTGGTTCCTGTCCTGTTTTCTAGAGAGATTCCTTTGATCATTGCTCACTTGGCTAGTAGTACAGTAGAGCAGTTCTCTCTTCTCTTGTAAGTGGTATGCATAATGTTTTCCATCGTCTTAACATTTAGTATTCTGATATTTGAGTACAGACTGTAGAGAAGGCTACAGCTTGATCAACTGTAAGAGCACTTATCAGCTGTTGAACACTCTGTATAATATATAAGGGAAGAACTGAAGTTTACTGAACTCCCTTTAAAGCACTGTTGGATGCTGGCACTTCGTGCTTGTGTGAAACATGGTTGAATCAGGTGGGATTTTGTATGTGGAAGGATATGGAGATGGAAAGAGGAGGGAAGGGCGTGAGGAGGCTAGTTCACTGAAAATGTCATAGTGGGTAATGTTATGTATACTATTACATGCTAGAAAGTACATATGGTTCTTGAACCAGTAGAGTTGCTGTAGAGGGGCTTGCATATTGCTTATTTGGAGTTTTTAACATGCAAATAGTGTAATGAAATTGTTTTCATTAATTGACCTTACACTGGGGGGGGGGGGGCACACACATTTATAAACACATGCACGATTTTTATCTATGTCTATCTAATTTGGTCAGTAATTGGTTTTGAATGTTTATTATGTATTGCTGTTGTAGGTATAATAGGGAACAATTAACTCATGCTACAGAGTTTTAAGATTTATGCCAAGCAGTCTGTGTCCAGATCTCTATATGGCTTAAAAACATATTATATCCTATATATGAAGTACTGTTTTTTGGAGATAAGAAAAAACGTGTTTAGCCGAGTTATACCTACTTGCATTTTTATTGATTTTAAATAGTGGTGTATGGAGGGTGTGAATGTTTGCATTGTCTATGCAGTAATCATAAACTCTTGTAGAGTTTAAAAATAAAGAAAATAAAAAAACAGAGCTTCGTGGTGGGTTGTTGTTAAAATCATCAAAGTGTACTTTTTATGCAGTGGATTCCCCGGTTTTTATAGGTAGTATGTTGCAGTGAAAATGATTGTGCTTTTGGCCATATCATTTTCCATCAGAGTGAATTGTTTTTTCATTGTTTGAACCCTTTTTTAACCAGTATATCTTTTTTGTATTGCCATTTTGGTATTCAGTGACCTGACCATCATGCCTTCTCAACTCCTGTTTTGTCCTAGCAGCAACATACTGTCCCCTTATGAGGAGATTCTCCTTTCTAGTAGAAATATTTTTGTAAATACCTGTATTGAATTATTACTTGTGACCTAGACAAACTTAAATTCCTATTAAAGCAATCAAATCATATTAACAAATTCACATTTATAAACATTATACACGTGACATCCCAACTCTGGGCCAGTATCAAGGAACTTGAATCCTCACCGCTGACACTGAAGAGGGATGTTCACGTAGAACAAAACTGGATCCACCCAGTATTTCTAGATGCAGCTCTCTGTATCAAGCACAGTTTTCCTTAAGAGTACACGGGCAACACACTCAGCCTGGGGGTTGGTTTTCTCTGTTTCTCTCCAGATCCCCAGGAAGACTCCCCACTGGCTCAGCTGTAGAGCTGAGTCCTCAGTCGAGTGTCCAAGCCAAGTCCTCCTCTCTCTGTGAAACCAGTGCTTTATGTCCCTGCTTCAAGCAGCTGATACATGGGCAAACCTCAAAGCCTGGCACAGATTTACTAGCTGTGCCCCCTTCTGCTCAGACTATGAGGTAGTTACACTGCCACCAGACACTCCAAAGCCAGTTACTCTAAGGCTCTTGCAAGGGTACCCAATTATACTGGGTGAAATTTAATATTATTACAAATGATAGTGTTTAGCTAATGCAGTAAGTTGTCAGAAGTGGCCACAGAGTCACCAAATATATAAGTAGTCTTAAAGGTTAGAATATTCTCTAAAGAACCAGCCATAATGAAAAGTTTAAATATATTTAATGATAAAATAACATGAAAATGCTAAGTATCTATTTACAATAAACACTGGAGTTTCGGCCACAGGAAATGTTAAAATAACAGCAGAATAGATTCACACATATACAGAAAAACAGTATTTAACTAATCTCACTATATTTTCCTGCTTGGTCTAAAGAATTATTGTTTCTTGCTTCAGGTTACAAAAACAGGTCGCGGTGGTACTTCAGTCTCATTTAGTGTTTATTTTTTGTCCTAGATTACAGAATGGCATCACATACATCAGGTCATCTCAAGAGGGCAAGTTTGTTCATGTCTGTGTGGGCAGCTGCAAGCAAGGGGGCAAGTGCATGCATGCCTGTCTGTGGGCAACTGTATTGTGTACCTATGTACTGTACTGTGTACCTATTTTCTTTTTCAATCACATTTTCTGTCCATTATATATAACCTTGTGTTGGTTTTTTGTACACAAGTACTGCCAAATCATTACAGACTGAAGATAGAAAATAGTGGCATACATTTCAGTTTCCGATTTCATATCCTTTTGAAAAGTCATAATATTGCTAGAACTACTATCGGATGATCTTTCTCAGTTAATAAGAGCAATATTTACAATTTCTACTTCTGTTTGTGCCTTTGCCCCACTTATGTATGTCTTGGTCCAGATTTCTTGTGCTGAGATTCACAGGTATGACGTGTCAGGCCCATCGATGTCAGTCCAAGACATTGCAGATTGTGACATACTTCTTTTGAGATT
>NC_056745.1:1568849957-1569047095 GCF_019279795.1 Protopterus annectens | reverse complement strand
AACTAAACCCGGTTCCCTAACCCTAAAACACTGCCTGATTCCATCAGCGACCACCTTCCGGTCAGCATTCAAAGGCACCCTCTTCATTAACTTAGCCAACAAAAATGTAGTGTGTGCTGCAGTCTCTCTAACTTCAACCCTGACAAGTTCAGTAATAGACTCCTTTCCATAAACTTGGTCCTTCCTCCTTAACTTGCCACTAGAAGATGCTGTTCTGAAATTCAGCTGCATTTTTCTGGATATTCTCAATTCCCGTGCTACCCTTAGGAAAATTAGAGTGAAATCTCTCCATGCACCTTGGCTTTGTCATTCCACTTGCACGGTTATGCACAAAAGGGATGTTGCATGGAAGAAGTGGCTAAAAACAAAGTCCTCCACTCACCTTCAAACCTTTAAACAACTCCAAAACCACACTAAAAACAAGTCAATGATAAAATAAAATACTATATAAAGCCGCAAACAAGCTGTCACAACAATCCAAAAAAATTATGGGACACCATTAACAGGATCCTTTAACTAGGCTTTCTCAGTAAACCAAACCCTTGCTCAAGTAACTCCCTTTAAACTGCCAGTAAACTCAACTCCATTAACAAACTAACTCAAAATGGTCACACTTCCAAACTCACTTTTCCTGTCGCTACCCCTGACAATAAACTTACCTTTTCTCTCAAACCTTTCCCCATTGTCTACATTAAATCACTACTGACCATATTAAAGTCCTGCTCTTCCTCAGCAGACAGGCTAATCCTGGTCTCTTAAATTTATCCTCTAACTCCATAGCCATCCCTTTCTCAATCCTTATCAACAGATCTATCCAGGAATCTACAGTTCCTTCCATCTGGAAACAAATTTTCACTTTTCCAATTCACAAAGGAAGACATGGCACTAACTTTTCAAACTACAGGTCCATAGCCATTTTGCTTCCCCATTAAAATGCTTACACAAACTACTTCTTGGGCATCATCTAAAAGAAAATGTACTCACTGCAACTCAACATTGCTTTCACCCTAACCATAGCACAACTTCTGCTCTAATCTCCTTTACTCGTACTATCTCACAAGCCAGAGACAATAACCTAGTATCCTGCCTATTTCCCAACCTCTCCAAATCCTTTGACACCATCTTTTACTTCAAGTTTCTCACTAAAATGTCTGATCTTGGTTTCTGCAAATCAGTACTCAAATGGTTCTGTAGCTACTTTTCTAACAGACAGCAGTCTGTTAAGTGACTATCTTCCTTCTCCCACTTGCTCCCTGTTAATACTGGAGTACCACAAGGTTCCAATCTTGGACCACTACTGTTCAACATCTGTATTGTCTCCGCACATCCTGCTCTCAGTCCTCAATTATACAATATGCTGATGACTCCACTTTCATTTGCTCATTTGATAATCCTTCACACCTCCACTCTATTACCCAAAACTCCTTCAACTCGGTCAAAAGGTGGCAACTTGTACTCAACCACAAAAAAGTAAACTTCTATTTCTCCCAAAAATGTCTCTCACCTTTAATCTTGCTTCACGATCACATCCCTCCACAACACCATAATAAATGTGGAAACGCACATCAAGCTGCTGGGCATCATCATTGATGGTCAGCTAAAATTCTATCTGCGTGTTCAAAATTGTATTAAAAAGAAAAACTCAGCAAAAACTTTGCTTTCTGTGTAGAAACAAAAAGTCATTCACCAAATACTTCAGACTCTCCCCTGGCTTATGCCTATCTTCTTCCCACTCTACTCAGTCTCTCCTATCTTAACCAACCTATAAACTCTCTTTTGGCTTTTCCCATTTAGGGGTCACCACAGCAAACTCTGGTCCGCTAATGATTGGCAGTGAATTTGTACGGTGTCCAGTTGCCAGCCTGGCGCCCACCCTTCAAAGAAGGCACACCCACACACGCACGCGCTTACCTGCATGTCTTTAAGTTTACTCGACCACGTGGAGGACATGCAGACTCTGCACAGAAGGTGTTCCAGCTGAGAATCGAACCAGTGGTAACCACTGCACCACCGCAGCCTCTCCTATCTTAGCCAACCTGTAATCCTCCCAAAAACTTAAATTTTAACTTTCATATAATAACGTCTCTAAGCTTGCCACAAATCAGCCCTACAATTCACACCACTGTCTTTCTCTTAAATCCCTAAATTGGCTTGAGCTCCCTCTCCAGCTCCTCCTCGCTCAATTGCTTCTTACTCACTCCATTATTAACAAATCCACATCCTGCCCCTGGCATCTTATTCCACATCACCTGCTACACTCAGTCGCTCTCTCCAGAGTTATGACCAGCTTCTTAGGGGTTGTGTTCTGGAAAAATCGTAAGTTGGTATAGGTGAATGTGTGTCCTTAAAAAATAAACTTTTAAAAAAAGAAACCCTTTTGATTTTAAAGTATGGTACTTTGGAGCCTCAGGGACTCAATTAGGAATGTAATTGGAAGTATGTGATTTAAATTGTATGCTTAATTGACCAATTGTTTTGTGCAATATGTTGTATTTAAGTAAAAAGTGTTTTGTAGTGTTTTTACTCTTGGAAGGCTGTGCAAGCCGAGGAGCTAAGTGTTTCATTAAAATTGCTTACTTCTTGGATCAGTGGTCTTGGTATTACTTTAAAATTTTATTTTTTGTTTTTTTTTAAGTTGTATTTGTTACGAACAGCTTCTGTTGGAAATCTACAAAACCAAAAGAACATTAGGCCAAAATCTATACAGCTATTCAGACTTGGCCTGGAACAGACCTCCTGTAGCCAACAGAATTGTATCAAATACCCTCAACTTCAAAAAAAAAAAAAAAAAAGCATTAAAAGAAACGCTACTGTATTCATGGCTCTGTTCTTACCTAAACCCAACCTAATTCTCTCAGCCCGAACTCCTAACCCTTCACTCTCACTGTTTCACTCACACCACACCTTCTTTCCCCCTCTTACATCCCCTACCTGTAACTTCCTTTATATCCCAACTTACTCCTCCACTTCACCTGCCTATAACTTCCTTTATATCCCAACTTACTCCTCCACTTCACCTGCCTATCACTTTCACCCCTTCCTCTAATACTAGCAGCATAATAATGTGACATTGTAAAATTCCCTGACTCTACTGATCTACAAGCTCATTAATGTTTGCACTTTCACCAGTTCCACAGGCAAATATCAACCTTTTATTTTATGTCCTTCTTATTCCTCCTGTGTACCATCTTTTACAATGCTTTGTTCTGTAGTGTTTTACTTTGTATTTCTGTTTTTCTTTGTGGAGCTTTTCTCTCTGGGCCTCTGCTGAAAAAGGGCACCTGCCTAGTCGGGTATACACTGTTTAAAAAAAGGCAAAATAAATAAAATAAATTGCTATCCACCACTTCTCTTCTGGTTGTTAAAAATATGCTTGATCTGTGTATAAGAGCAACGGGGCTGAAAACATTTGAACTGCTTATATCTTGCTATCGATATCTCTACAGCAGAGTTTCCATTTTCTCAGTTTTTGTATTATCGTTTCTTTAGTCTCTTACCACATATCCTTAGCTGCCACACCGGAATAATTTTTAATCCATACTCCTCAATAATTCATTTTATCAAGTCTCCATAATATATTGTTGAACCAGTTCATATGTGGGTAAGTATTTTACCGTTATTGCCTTTATTTTAGCTTCATTAATTGTGTATCCCGAAAAGATTTGAAACTGTTTCAATATGTTCCACAGCACTGTAATGTCCCTTTCTGGTTTTGTCCTGTATAAAATAATGTCATCTGCAAGTAGACAGCTTCTCTTGACTACCATACCAATTATATCCTTGAATTTCTGAGTCCCTTATTTTCTTTGACAGTGGTTCTAAATTTAATGTAAATAACAAAGGGGAGAGACGACACCCCTGCCTGGTTCCTCTGCTGAAGCAGAGATCATCAGAGGGGATCCCACCCACTTTAATTTTCGCTGCCGATCCCTAGAATAGTCTACTAATCAACCTTATCATTTTATTGAGAAATTCAAATGCTTCCATTGCTTTGCTCATAAAGTCCCAGCTTACTCTGTCAAATGCTTTCTCTGCATCAAGACCAACCGACAACAGTGGCATTTTCTTACATTCTGCTTACTCTGAAACATCCATGTTCTGTTAATGTTGTCATATGTTTGCCTTCTCTCCACAAAACAATTTTGGTACCACTTTTGACATTCTTTTAGCCATTATAGACATAAACACTTCATAGTCATGGTTTAGTATTAAAATGGGCCTTTATGAAACTAGATCTGATGGATCTTTACCCTCTTTAGGTATTACATCTACCACCACTTTCTTCCAGGATGTTGGTATTTCATCTCCTTTTAAAATACTGTTAAGCAAAACTTTCCAGATCTTTAGCAGTTTTTTCCTTCCTAGCTTCCAGACTTCCACAGGAGCACCATCAGATGTTCCTGGGGACTTTCCTGTAGATCGGTTGTACATCACCATTTTTATCTCATCTCCTCCTATCCTGTTAGTAATTGAGCCTCTACTTCTAACCTTGGCATATTTAATTCTTCCATAAACATTTCCATTTGTACCTTTTTTTGATTTCCATATTTCTCTTCTTTATACAGACTTACGCAGATTTTCTGAATATTTCTGGTATTTACAGGATCCCTTGTCTTCCTTGTTATAGGCCCCCTAAGCTTTCTACTTTCCGTTGCCTGAGTTATTGTGCTAAACGTTTGTGTGCTGTAGAGTTGTCATCAAAAAACAGTTGCTGAATGGCAATCTTTCTAAACTCATGCATATTATCGAGGTAATCCCTTATTTTCTGTTTAGCATTCTGCAGTTGCTCTTACTCTTGTTCTGAGATCCTCCCTATTTTGCAGTACTTTAACATTTGGAAGTCCCTCAAAATAATTCTTGTTGCTTCTTAACCATATCTACACTTTTATTTCCACCCTGTTTTTAAAACTCCACTTTGATTTTATCTCACTCCCTAGTTACATTTTTAGAAGAATTTTCTGTATTCTGTAATAGTTCCTGAATAATTTCCACTACCCACTCCTTAAATTCCTTTTTCCAACAGATAGGTGGGAAAGCCCCAGTGTCTAATTTTATTTCATTACCCTATGTTTGCATTGTAGTTATTATTTGCCCATGATCTGAGATATTGTGTGCATATCAACATCTTCAACTAAGTGCACATGTTCCTGTGAAATGTAAATTCTTTCTAGTTTTTGTATCTTGGGGAATAATATGTAAATTCACTCTAAACTCCTAGTAATGAATTCACAACTTCCATGCCAAACATTTTCATAAATTTCTTTAAAAAATTACCCTCCTTTGTTGTATTTTCCCTTCTGGACAGCCTGAACACATCTTCACTATTGCAAATCAAATTCCATTCCCCACCTACAAGTAATATTCTTTGCTGAAAACTGATTATTTCTCCCAGAATTTCTTAAGCAGTTTTTGGCGGAATATAAATACATGTCAGAGTAATCCTCCTCCCTTGCCAGTAGCCCCATAATACTATAGCAATAACCCACGCCTGGGTGTGGGTAATGTGGGATTTATCCATGGTTGGCGTGGTTCGCCTTCGGGACGAAACAAAGGCAACCGTGGGTAAATCCCGCATTACCCACACCCAGAAGTGGGTTATTGCTATTATACTATGACATTATTTAAGAAAAGAAACAGTTACTTTTCTTAAATAATGGCATTGTATAATGCCTCTTTGCTGCCCTTCCGCAGCTGTCTGGTATCTGTGGTAGTTCTGATGTACTGCGCATGCCTGCGCAGTACATCAGAGCTGTGGCCAAAAGCAACGGAGAAAGCAAGATCTCCATTGCTTTTTTACTGTTTTGCTATGTTAAAGGAGTTTAACATAGCGAGACAGCTTTAAAAAAAGCAACGGAGATCTCCATTGCTTTTTTTTAAACCTGTGTCACTATGTTAAACTCTTTTAACATAGCGAGACAGTGTTTTAAAAAAAGACTTATACTAATGGAAAAAGTCCGGGCGACTGGACCTTTTTCCATTAGTATAAGTCGATTTACTACGTGCACGCTGGCCAATCAGCGAGCACGTTTTGGAATATTAATGGGGGGGGTCATGGTATAGTACAAATCTACCATTAGTCTTTTTTTATCCTCTTCTGTTACTATTGGAGCTTCTCTTGCAATTAGTACAGGTACTCTTGTCTTCCTTTGCAGCAGGTATTCTGCTGAATAACCATCCTGAAAACCTTTCTTTATCAAATTCACACATTCATTTATTTCCAAGTGTGTCTTCTGTAGCATAGCTATTCTGTTTACACTCTACATTTTTAATATAGTTCACTGCTCTTTCTTTTTTGTATTTATGTGTGAGACCATTAACGTTTAAAGACATTATAGAAAGGTTCATATTCTTGAGAGATTATTATTCCCACCTTTTTATGTACATCAGCTCTTTTTGTTAAAATGTATGGTTTCAACTTTTGTGTTACAGCAGCGGTCTCAAACCTTTTTTGCACCAAGGACCGGTTTCACGTAAGACAATTTTCGACAGATCTGCCATCACGCTTGCATAATAAAGTGCATATTTATTTATTTGACGTTTGTTTACTGTGGAGGCCCCACTGGATGAAGTCTATTTTCAGCCAGGACCTGGGGAGAAAAGCTCCAAAGTACAATAAAAAGACAGTTGGGTAGGGGAAAGATGTACATTCTGCTTAACAGCATACCACTGATCTACTATGGTTAAGAGGTATGTAAACTTAATGGCAACCTTACTGACTTACTAAGTTATAAGAGCAATATTTAAAATGTGTCCCTATTATGTGGCTCTGTCCAGCATACCTCCTCAACTGTACAGATTTTCACAGAATGTCCAAATTTTTGTCTTGTATTTTTGGTCTGTTGCTCATAAACTTGTTTTCTACTAAATCACTAGCAGATCATTGGGGTTTGAAGTCAGAAAGTGACAGCTTCAGAATTCATATCCTTCAGAAAATACATGTTAATGCAAAACCTGTATTGCTATCTACTTTCTAAGTTTGTAA
The DNA here is from genome assembly GCF_019279795.1 of Protopterus annectens. NCBI lineage: Eukaryota > Metazoa > Chordata > Ceratodontiformes > Protopteridae > Protopterus > Protopterus annectens. The sequence continues at coordinate 1,569,040,113 of NC_056745.1, read as the reverse complement.
GAGCAGTTCTTAAAAGTTGCCCTATTTTTGGCTTTGTCCCCCCATTATTTTTGGCTTTGTTCATATTTCTTGCTCTAAGAGGTTGAGAGGTATATGGCCAAATTTATTGTGTGAGAGGTTGAGTGGTATGGTCGAGAGGTACATAGGTTCATAGGTTGGTACTAGGCTATCAGCTGTAGGGGCCTATACAAGCCTAGCCATAACAATTCCCTGGCTATTTCTTCCCACACTGTTTACTTCCCTGGACCCCTGTCTAGCAGGGCAACTGACATGATCCCCTGGGTGAATTTCCTTTCTCCCGTCTAATCATCAATGTTCCTTTTGAAGAGGGCCAGAGAGGCACTCTGCTGACATGTATGGGCAATCTATTCCAGAGGCTGGGGAGTCTCTGGGTCAGGAACCTATCCCTCCAGCATGTTTTGTTTATTGTGACTACAAGGTTTAGATCCCTAGAGCATGTGGCTCTGTGTGATTGGGATTTCTTTGTGTAGCATGTCCAACAGCTCTGGGTTTGACATGGCCTTGTATGTTAAGCAGAGATCGCCTCTGAGTAGACTATATGCGACAGAGTATACCTGGAGTTTTTTTAAGGCGGTCAGCATAGGGCATGTGCTTTAGGCCTGTGATTCTTTTAGTGAGGTATTTCTGCGGCCTTTCCAGTTGTTGCAGATGTCTTGAGAGGTACATACCAAATGGGGCGTTGTATTCTATAATGGGTCTAATGAGGGATGAGTACAGTGGGACAATGCCCTCCTTTTTTCTGGATGAAAAGCCCTTAGTGATGAGGTGTGCCACATAGAAGGATTTCCTGACTGTTGTGGCGCTGTGGTTATCGAAGGTAAGACCACTGTCCACCTGTGTCTCTAAGTCTGTTATCACACTTTCGGTGTTTAGTGTACTGCCACCTATATAGTAATTCACAGATACATGTTTTTTCCCAAAGGGGATAACTATACATTTCTTGGCATTGAGCTTGAGCCCATGGCTCTGGCACCAATCATCTGTTTCTGTAAAGCCCTTTTGTAGAGTATCCACATCATTTGGGGATTCAATAATGGCTCCCAGTTTGCAGTCATCTGCAGACTTTGTTAGCCAGAGTCCCTTAGTGTTGGCCTGTACTTCAGAGAAGTAGATGCCAAACAAGAGCGGTCTCCAGACTGAACCCTGAGGTACTCCACTTGTCACTTGTCTGGAGCTGGATTTGGCGTCGGCTACTTTTACAGTGTGGGTTCTTTCAGTAAGCCAGTTAGCAACCCATTGAGTGACATGGGGATTAATGCCCAGTTTAGTAAGTTTATCTATGATTCCAGAGTGGGGGATGGTGTCAAAACCCTTGGCAAGGTCTAGATAGGCTGTGTGGACCACCTTACCCTTGACCATGGCTCTGGAGACTGATTCGAAGAAGTCAATCAGGTTCAGGAGACAAGATCGGCCCTTCACGAACCCAAACTGGGTGTGGTCCAGTGTTTGAAGGTTGCCAATGTCTTTGTTTATAAGTTCCATGATAATACGCTCCATGGCCTTGCAGATAAGGCTTGTCAGACTGATGGGACGGTAGTTTCCAGGATCCAAGGTGGATCCCCCCTTGTGGAGTGGGATAACTGTAGCTGTGCGCCACTCGGTGGGCATGAATCCTGACGAGAGGCTATGATTAAACATGACACTTAGGTGAGGTGTCAGCTCATTTTGTAGTTCATGTAGTACACAGCCCGGGATGTTATCTGGTCACATGGATGCTGTATTCTTAGCTTTGGAGAGCGCGTTTTTTTACCTGTGTGGCCATTATTACCGGAATTTGGCAGTCTTCCGGTATTGAGATGGGCCATTTAGGGGGTGAGAGGGGGGTGAAGTTGGCACTGAATCGATCTGCCAGGATATTGGCAATATCCTTGGGATCAGTATATTTAATGCCATTCTGTTTTAGCTTGGAGCAGATCTGAGCATTGCCATTTAGATTATTGACATAGTTATAGAATGCCTTGTGGTTGTCTTTGGAATCTTTGGCAATTTTATTTTTGTAACTAGCTTTGGAGGATTTTATGTGGGATCTCAGTTTCTTACTGAGGCTTGTAATGGAGTATTTTGCATCCTGGGATTTTCCTCTTTTCTGCAACAGTTTCTTCCTTTTGTTGTAAAGTTGGTTTATGGCAGGGGACCACCAGATTGGCTTCCTTTTTTTGGATGCGAGCACCTTGGTTCTATTTGGGATGGCACGATTCATGCATGAGTAGATATGCTCGTACAGTGCCTTAGTGTAGGATTCAGCAGTTGAACTTTCAGTTCCCGTCTGCATGGGTGTCATTAAGTTTGTCACTTCTGACTTGAGTAGTATGAAGTTAGCTTTGGAGAAGTTTTTTTATGGAGGTTTCCTTACTGGGGAGTGGGGGTGGGATCTGTATGTTAAGGGTGATTAGCTTATGGTCAGACATAAACCTAATGGCAGCCTTATTGATTTCTATGTTTATAAAAGCAGTATTTAAAATGTGTCCCTGTTATGTGTGGCTCTGTCCAGATTTATTGTGCAAAAGGTTGAGTGGTATGGTCGAGAGGCCAGGGATCGATCGATCTCTCTCTCACACACATGCACACAGAGACGCACACTGACGCATTATTTTGCTTTCATGCACTCATTCACTCGTATGCAGACAAACATACATACACACCCACTTTTTTTCGGTTTCCTTGACTTCTTTTTACACACTCTAAACAGCAAAAGCACTGCTTAGTGAGTGTAAAATAATGGCTCGATCGATCACACTTCTCACTCTCTCTCATACACACACAGTTTCTTCTTCTTTCTCACACAACATACATTCAGCTTTCATGCACGCATTCACTCACACACGCAGACAGACATATAAATGCACTCATACACATATATAAATGTATTTACTTTTTTTTTCACTTCGTGCCTTGTGGCCCTGTTCCAAGTGATGCATGGCTTGGTACCAGTTCCTGGCCCGGTGCTTGGGGACTGTTGTGTTACACTACATCTTTTATTCAGTTATTTTTTGTCATCTCTATTTAAGCCTATATCACATCTTCAAGAACTTTTTGTTTTATTGAAAACCCTCAAACAAATGCACAACCCCCCCCCCAATACCCCCTAAAACTTAACACAAATCTATGTATACCTTCAAATGTTGAAGTTTTACTCTCCTAATAGGAACAAATGTTTCAAACTGACAACCACACACAGACTTAAGGTAACCTAAAAGAAAGGTTTGTTATTCATGCTGTGATGCATGGAATAGCCTGTGGTTCTATTAAGTGCTTTTTTTTTTTTTAATTATCTTTGTAGTACCCTTATCTGGAAATTCACCTGAATGCTTTCAAAAAACATTTTCTCCAAGCCATTTCTCGTTATCAGTTTGCTCGAGACATGACAACAAGGCACTGGTCTGTTTACTAGAAAAAAAGCTTTATAGTATTCAACATTCTTTTTCATTTACTTGCTTTCTCTTAAAACTGATTACTAGATTAACCCAATGGCCTTAACCAGTCATTCCTCTATGCAGGAATGAGAAAAAGCACACTATTTTTTCTTTTTACATGCTGTTTTAACCAGATCTTTTTTATATAACATTGCAGCACCTACATTACTTAAAACTGAACAAGGAAAGAAGGGAGAGAAAAAAAAGGAAAACAGAAGCACCTATTTACATTTGTATCCCCATTACACTTAAAAAATAACTTTACTTTATAACATGCAAAGAAAGTCATGCAGCATTTAAATAGTACTATTAAGAAAAATATTTGTTTTACTTGCAGTTAACTTTCTCCTTCCTTTTCCCCTTTCCTGAGTATTTTTCTGAGCATTAATAACATGAAGAAGGGCATGTGCTTTAGAGTCCCTAACATGTTTAACATAGTCCAAAAAAATTCCATTATTTCCAGATTTTCTTTTCCTCTCATGTTTCACAAATATGATTATTGCTTTCTAATACCACATTTGCCAATTTTTAAATTACTGATTTTTATTCTCCAAATGTTAAGGACTTGAAGTAGGGCATATACTTTAGAGTCCCCTACAAGTTTAACAAATTTGTAGAAAGTCCAATATTTCCAGATTTTTTTGTTGTATTCCTGCTCATCTCCTTCTCCCAAACCCTGTCTCTGCTTAATTTCCATTGTGCTCTCATCTAGTTTCCTCTTGTGCTTTTTTCCTTCTCAAGAATTTTCCATTGAAACACTGGAAAAGGTTTTACTGGAACAGTTTCTGTGGTCTTTATTACCAGAAGAACAAAAAGCAGACTCTCCTTCTGTTTCACAACTCACTTTTTGTTGGACATGCTTTGTATTTCTTCCTTAGCATGTAGTTCATCAAAAAATGATTTTGTTCCTTAGGGGAAAATATTTTTAGGATAGCTATATACAGTAGTTTGAATCTCATGCCTGCACTTGACATTCCTTGAATAATGGGATACATTTACACTTCTACCTGGTGTACAATGAGTAGTCATTCTCCACAAACACTCTGCTGCCTCCCACTTTTAGTACTTTGTCCTTTTGCCACAGTTTACTGTTAAAGGTCTAGGTGTGTTTCTCATAGCCAGTTTTGGCAACTACACACAGTGTGCCCTTTCATTTAACAATTCCTGTCGTTGAATACCAGTCCAGTTGCTTATTAATGCAGTCTGTTCCTTCCAGCTTCTCGGGTACAACAGTAAATCTCATGTTTTCCATACGTGCTCTGTCTTCTAATTCTATTATTTTGTGAAGCATCACTTCTTGTGCAGTCTCATATTCAGCCAGCCTTTATTTCATTTTGACCTGCGAGGTTTTCATTTTTATCACCTTACCTGAATATCTGTTTAAAGCTTCTTCCATTTTTCCAGCCTTTTTATTGTTTGAGTTGATGTACTCATTGTGTTTTTTATTTTAGTCTGGTCTGTGTGTAGGTGCCTTATGCTTTCCTCTAGATTACTGAAAGTCCTGTCTGTGGCTTGCACTGCTTTCTGCTGAACAGCTACAGTGCTTTTCCCAGTCAGTGTTTTTTGTCACCTTTTGTGGCCGATTTTCCTTCAGGTCCTGTGTTTCTTCTTTCCTAGTGTACAGGCAGTGCACTTTTTAGCCAGTTACTGAAATTTTCCCAGAAATCTAGGTTCTCTGGCTTTCTGTGCTAAGTTTTTCACACTAAGAGAGCTAGAATTAAGCTGTTACTCAGTGTGCACCCATCTTGGAAGTCCTGACATAGTGGATCTTGGTAGTGACTTCAAGAGCAGTGCTCAGACTTTTGAGCTATTGCTTTGAATGTGGTCCCTATGTTTTCAGTGACATTTATGCCTTCAGTCTTGACGTCTGAGGATCTCTTAAAATTACTGCAGGACCAACTCATTTGTCAGTGCTGCTGTTTATTATGTGCCAACAGAAATTGTTTTGGATGTCTCCAGGTCATATTCTGTTGTGATACAAGCATGGTACACTGCACCAGATCACAACTGTCACCCAGTCTGTTATGGTTAGCCAGGCATATAGGTGTGTACTAGGCTAATGGCTCTGGAGCCTTTACAAGCCTAGCCCTAGGATTACCGTGGCATCCTACCACCCAACCTTAGTTTCCTAGTGCCTCTGTCGAGTAGAGCCACTGGAGTGATCCCCGGGGTGAATTTTCTATTTTCCATCCACTCATCAAGATTCCTTTTGAAAAGGGCCAGTGAGGTGCTCTGCTTGACTTGTATGGGAAGTCTGTTCCATAGCATGGGCAGTCTCTGGGTTATGAACCTGTCCCCCCAGCATGTTCTATTGATTGTGGTAATGAAGCTGAGGTCTCTGGAGTGTGTTGTGTGGAGGGATTGGGATTTCTTTTGATGCATTTCTAACAGAGCTGAGTCAGACATGGCTTTGTAAGTCAAGCAGAGTAGGTACAGGGAAAGTCATCCCCTAACTGCCTCCAAAGGATGGCGGTCGGGCCTCCATTCAGGAGTGCTGATGGGAGTTACCAGGGAATGAATATCTGGAACCCAGGTTTTGTGGGCAACTTCTACCTCTAGCAAGGTGTCTTCCATAACAACTCCTTCCTCTGACCTGGTGGGAGTTGTTACCACATGAGCCCTGGAAAGGCCTTTGGGACTTCTTGAACCATAGCTTTCCACTCCTCTGGTTCTTGGAGTAGGGCCATTGAGGAGTGGAAAACCATATTCCCATGGCCAAAAGCATCTTTCCATCCTTGTCACATCTGGCAAGGGTCTTTTTAACTTTGGGGCCAAAAAAGAATGTTCTGTCAAAGGGAGCATTGACTAAAGAAGACTTAAATATCTCCGCAAACTCTCATAGGCACATCCAGGTGAGTCTCCTCACAACTACATTAGAATCCACTGCTCTAGTCCGTCCCTTCAGCTGTGTGCATGGTGAGCCTCATGGACGAATTACATATTCAATCAAGGGTCGCCAGCTGGGAAGCTACTTTAGCCTGAACCCCCTCAGCTATGGTTCCTGTGAGTGTTTGATTGAGCCTTTATCAGATCCCATTGAAGCTTGATGGAAATGTGCCATGAAGTTCAAGGACCTAAGCATGAAGGTTGATGAAGCATATATGCGCTTCTCCAATCTGTCCATCATCCTAGACTTCTTATTAGGAAGATGGATAGTAGGAGTTTCATCAGCAAGTTCCTTTTTGGTGGCTGCCGCAGTCACCATGGCATCTCCTGGCACCCCTTTAGTCCAGTGTTGCTGATCCACTGGAGCTGAGAGAATACCGTCTGGTCTCTCAGGGATTGGTTCGATGGAATCTGGAATTTCCCAAACCTGCTGCGCAATTAACTTAGTCAGTGGGCAAAGAGATCTAGGCAGTAGATGCTCTGGCATGGAAAGCCTCAAGGTATATGGACTCCTCAGAAGAAGATTGTTGGGAAGTCCAGCCACTCCTCTGGTTAAGGATCTCTAGAATGTCACCTACTTCTGGGACTGACCTTGGAGAACCTTCCCTTTGTCAAAGTCAGTATCTTCTGTGTAAGACTATTCAGAGAAGTCCAAGTGCTTCCTGTTGCACATTCTCTTCTGGGGCACCTCGGTGGGACAGGCTGGGGCGGTGTCAGAAGCAGACATAACCACCATGGTTGAATCCTGAGGTTTCTGTGCCCGCTGTCCCAGATCAGAGGCTTGTGGTAGCTTTGGGTGAGGGGAAGGACCGGGATGCTGTTTTCAAGAGAGATGAATATACTGTGAGCCCGTAGTGGACAAGGCCCTCTACATGGCCTGGAAAACAGCTGCCTCCAGTAGAGGAATGGGAGCCCCGAATCGAAATAGACTCCTTCGAAACCGTGGTCCCATCCCCCACCAAGGTAGCCTCCCCCGAGCCTTAAGCTGGAGTCGAACTTCCATGTGCCAAAGCCTCAAAAGGTATGGATGGCACCGATAAAATCAGTGTCTGTCCACGCCTCCCCTGAACTGACAGTGAAGCTCTGACCCCTGCGAGGTCTCCAGTTCTGCCAGAACTGAAGAGTTCAGGATAGTGATCGGCAATGGAGACAAGGACCTCACACCATGAAAGCTCTTAATCTCTTTTGTGTGCATTAAAGTTTGTTTTACCTTCAGCTGTATTAGCTTCGGTACTTTTTTGTTTTTCTTAGTAGTTTACTTGTTACTGTACTGATCTGTTTTTATTCTCGGTTACTTTTTACACTAGACCTCACCAATATAGTTGACACCAGGACTGGCTCAACTGGGAACTCGGAATGCTCATTTGGAGTTAGAGGAGGAATGTGAACCAGGTTAGGAACCTGTACAGTTCAGAGACAGAAGTGCTAGGAACCGAAGAAGTGGCTAATCCCCTCGCTATAAGGAACTGGTCCACCAGCCTCAAAGCATTGAACTGTGTAAGGCTCTTGGCGGAACAGACTGAATGGACAGGGACAGACGGGAACCGGATTTTGTCCAAAATGGGCTTGGTGGTTGGTCTTCAGATGGGTCAGTTTTCGGGGAATACCTTGTGTGGGGAAAACCTTTAAAAGAAAACTTCTGTTCTGAGATTGGTGAAACGGAAGAGGGGGGAGAAAGTCTGATCAGAGGTAGTAGTGGGTGCTGGAATTGTTGGTGCAGAGATAGGCACTGGTGAATGGTAGCTGCTTTCCACACGGTTCCTCAGACACTGTGGGAACTGGGGAAGACTTAATCTTCTTAAGAGGTGGTTCCGACTAGTGTGGGAACAGAGGGTCTCCTCTTCTCCTCTTAGAACCTTCATGTCTGGAGGAAGAAGGGGAACTAACATCAGATATGGCCTCGTCTAAGCTAGATGTTATCAGGCCTTTCAAAATTACCTTATTTTTTCTCTCTTTGAGGCCCCGGTAACTAAAGCCATAACAGATGGCACAGTCTTCTTGAAGGTGCATCTGGCCCAAGCAGTAGAGACACAAGGAATGTCTCTCTGAGTTTGGAAGTTTATGATCACACTTCTGGCATCTCTTGAAGCCAGAAGTGCCTTTAGTCTTCTCAGCTATGTCAAAACAAAGGCTCTGTGTCAAACGCACACACATGAAAATTTTTGAGTACTTTTTTTTTTCTTTTGTTAGAAATGTATCCCCAGTGGTACGAAAGATGTACCATAGCAGTAACAAGATAGAGGAAAAGAAGTACCAACAATGGTACAGAAGATTACCATAAAAGGTAAGCAAAGGAAGGGAGAAATGCACCAATAAAGTTATGGAAAGAGGAGCTGGGAAAAAGAATAAGACTAGAGAAACAACTACTCAGTAAAGAATTCAAAAACTGTAAACACAGTGATAAAAGGCTAGAACTAGAGCTGAAAGGAGAGGAACGCGTCTGACAAATGAGATCTGAGGTAATCTTGAGAGGAGAATTCTGGGTAGAACTAAGCTCGAGTTTTTGGAAGGCACGAACTGGAGTAACTGCCAAGTTGGTTCCATGATTCTGAACCAAACCCACTGTCAAGGATTAAGTGAAGACTGACATCAGATCTATGCTTTTTCTCAGTTTCTAAGTTTTTGTCATTCGTTTCATCTATCTGTTTGTTGATGTTCTTCGTGTTTCACTGTTGCAGTCATCACATTTGGGTTATCTGCTTGCAGTAGCCCTCAGTCGGCCTGATTATCAAAGTCTTGGGTTCTGTATCGGTTGCTGTCTCATCTTCCATGAAGTCAGGTAGTCAGGGGTATAAAGCTTGCAGCCGACACCATTACATCTGTCTTACTTGCCGTGCAGTGCCCGAAGCAGAAGCAGTTAGCAAGTGCCGGTCGGCCGACTCCTGAAATCTTTGTTTTCGAGTTTCAGAACCGAAATCTTCCAACTAAGCCAAGTACCCTGTTGGGGAATCTTTTTCTTGCTCTAATCTGATGTCAGTAAAAGTTAATAATTGTATTTCTTGTAGAAAGCAAATACCTCAAATATTTTCATTTGTACTGCCCTCCTTGCTTAAGCCCTGACCACGACATACCTCGCTGTCAGGTTTGTGCCTTATTTAAACAGCGTACTATTCGTTGTCTTTTTATTTACGATTCTAAATATTTTGGTACTCTGTTCAGTTATCCAGATATGTCTTCGGTAAGCCACCAGACTACCGTCATTCCGAAAAAACGCAAAGATAAAGACAGAGACAGACCGCGTAGGTCCTAAGCTGCCAACGGCGCTTCTCCTAAGCTAGTTGCCAGTACTCAGAGGTGGTTTCACAGCCCCTGATACTGCTACTTCAGATTCGCAGGCCTGTACTGAGACCCATTCAGAGTCCTGTATGCCTCGAGATGATTCAACTGTTGAACCTGCGGATGTCTTTACCTTGGATGGGTCTGGAGCCACTGAGCAGGTACCGGCTTCTGAGGGTGTATTCAGGCCTACTGACTTGCACATTAAACTGACACCATCTTCTTCAAGGCCTAAAACTCGATTCATGCCTAGAAAAACAACTACCAGACTGCATGGTCAGGCCTCTATGCCTAAAAAAACAAATAATGGCTGAAGACCTTATTATGCTAATCAGGGGATGCCACCCTTCTCCCTCTGACCTAGGACTGAGTTTCCTTATGATTCTTCTGATCAGGACTCTGAAATTTCTGATGTTAAGTTGTCAATCTCACCTTCATTCTTGCTGGATGGGTTCGGAGCCGATCCTCGGCTCCGACTCGGCACTTGCTAAGCTCGAGAGCTAATTTTACCAGCTCGAGGCAACCCTATATCCCATGATGCAAGGCGGAGACTACCCAGATCTCGTTTGCTACTTCGCTAACGAGGTGCCTTCTTTTACCAGCTCTCGGTAAGTGAACAGGTTTTGAGACTTTTCGTCTACCCCCCTTTAAATTTTATATATATTTGTGTTTTGTTAACCTAACGACTTACTTTAGCTCTATTCCCGTCAGTGTTCCCTTTTTTTCGAGTAATTTATTCCCTTTTCCCTAGTTAGACCTTAGGCCTTCCCCTCCCTAAATTTTTTCCTGTCAGGGGTTGTTTGTGTATGACTGTGTGTTATCCCTGTTTAATTTAAATTGTTGGACTGAGTGTTTTTGTGTGTTACTATTGTGTTTCCTCGACACAGTCATGTCGAAGGATACTAGGGTCTCAGGCTTCATAAAGTGTGACTCGTGCTGTCAGAAGATGTCTCTGACAGACGGTCACACTTCTTGTGCTTATTGCCTGGGACCTTCGCACCTGCAGGACTCTTGAGCTATCTGTCATGCTTTCAGCGCAAGAGTCTTGCAGGAGCGAAAAAATAAGCTGATATTAAGGGGCTTATTAAAGCCCGAGAGCTCCCCGACTAAGTCGGCGCCGGGGAAGCCCTCAACCTGTTAAGCCTTTGGCTCAGACTTCCAAGCCGTTGGCTTCGGGTTCATCCTCACCAGGTTCGAGATCGGCTCCGGCAGGAGCCGATCCTTCCACCTTACCAGTCTCAGTATCGGCTCCATCCTGCGCCGATACTGTCAAATCCAGACACTCTGTGTCTTTTCCGGCTGGAGCCGACGTATCTTCGGCTCCGTTGGCTCCATTGATCTCAAAAAAAGAGATCTAGATCCCCTTCAGTGGAATCTATACATTCGGCTCTGAGATCACCCTTGCTCTCGGAGCGGAGCCATCGGAGCCGTTCTTCTCGGTCATCCAGGCTGTCTGATCACCACTCGAGAGAGTGGTGAGTAGACTATTAAAGTCTCTGGCATTGGCCCAAATACTCCATAGCCCATCTCAACAGACGGTAGCTATTTCTCATCCACCAAACATTCCTCCTTCGACTCTTACAGAGCTCGGAGCCAGAGCTCCTCGGAACCGGCACCGTTGTGACTTCGGAGCCGATACCACCACTTTCGGCTCCGTCGTCCTCGGCTCCGATTTCCTCCTTGAGACCTTCATTGGAGGGATCCGGGTGTCTGGTCTCTCTCGTCGGCTCCGAGGGGGCGAGTGGCATCGGACCCTTGTCCGACCCCGTTCTCCCTCTCGGAGCTTTGGCGTTGGTGAGCTCGGCCCCGACATCTGCCTCGGAGCCTTCCCTTTCGGTGAGGGCTGGGGTTCCTATCTCTTCGGAGCGGGAACTTTCTGGTCTCTCTGACGGGGGAGCCTTCGAGGTGATGAGGAGTGTACTAGCCCCTGGGCTTAGTCAACGGACAGTTCCATCAGCTCCTCCCACTACAGTGCCTGCTGACATCTCTTCCCACTCTCTTGCTCCCGGACCCAGAGATCCAGTGCCTCAGGTTTCCCCATTGGGAATATCTTCCTCTTCCGAGGCTTCTCCTGATCCGTCAGGGGAACCCCCACGTAAGAGGACATGTAAGAGGAAACATCTAGACTCCCCTGAGTCTACTACATCAGATACTGACTTGGATGAGTCTGAGGGATCCCAAGGTCCTCCTCTGAGGATGTCTCATTTTCAGACATCCTTGAAATCCTTAAGCAGAGGGGGAACTGGCCCTCCCTTAATCCTTCCGAGGACAAGTCAGTATACCTGGAGGCATTCGGATCTCGACCCTCCACCTCCTGGGTGTCTCCGCCTTTCGACCCTCTCATGGAGGTAGTGGCTCGGAAGGCGTGGATGGCTCCGGATTCGGTGGAACCTATCCCTAGGAGGCCTTCAAAATTTATTACGGCCCCACAAGATAGACAATATTTAACAAAGGGTGTCCCAGTTAATGCCATGGTGGTGGCTGCTGCCACCAAGAAGGAATTAGCTGATCCTTCAGTACCTGTCCATCCTCCTAACAAGGATTCTAGGACTATGGACAGGTACGGTAAGCGGATTTTTTCTTCAGCGACTTTTGCCATGAGATTGCTGAACTACTTAAGCCACTTCACCTGCCTTCAAAGAGATGTTCTTAAAGAGTTGGGAAGTTTTACAGGATCCGTCAGCTGCTGGGTCTCGGGATAAGATTAGCTCACAGCTAGGAATCCTTAACTCCATTGCTAACTCCTCCATGCGGCTCATTTCTTATGCAGCCGATGGAGCGAGTAGGGCCGCAGGCACAGGAGTGGCTTTAAGGCGTCAGTCCTGGATGCGGCTTTGTAATTTTGCAGACCCCTTCAGGGCGTCCTTCACAAACTCCCCCTTTGATGGCTCGACCTTGTTCGGACCTCAAGTGAAAGACACTTGGACTAGATACGAACAAGATGGCAAGACTCTCTCTGCCATAGGAGTCCATTTCTCTACCCCTTCTAGACCTTACCCCAAAGGACAGAAGGGAGGGAAAATGTGGTTCCGCAAATCTCAAGGAGTCACGCCTGACGCACGAAGTCAGTTTACCCCCAGAGGCAGAGGGGGTAACAGTAATAGACGCCGCCCTAGGGGCAGAAGTGGTCCGCAGAATCAGGGTAGCAGAGAGCCTCTTTCTGACAAACCCTTCCAGCATCCCTGAGATGTTGCCCGATTGTCCGCCTTCGGAGGCAGTCGGGGGAAAATTATCGCTGTACCCAATAGCGTGGCTTTCCCTTTCTCAAGACAAATGGGTACAGTCAATTATATCCGAGGGTTACAAAATTCCCTTTATTCAAACCCCAATTCAACAAAAGGGAACCCTTCCAGACGTTCCACCCGGTCTAAGGGAACTAGCAGTACTAGAAATATCAAAACTGCTAGTAAAAAGAGCCATCCAGCCAGTCCCAGCGGACCAAATAGGATCCGGAATCTACTCAAGGTTCTTTTTAGTTCCAAAAAAGGGTATCTCTAAGGACTAATCCGTCTTTCTTACCAAAGGTGGCATCGCAGACGAACCTAAATCAATCCATTGATCTTCCAGTATTTTTCCCGAATTATTCTGATAGAGCGGAACAAATGTTAGATTATCTCGATGTTCACCGCCAGCTCAGATATTATCTGGACAAGACTAAAATTTTTAGGAAATCTGATCAACTGTTTCTATCCTATGCAGAGAACAGGAAAGGCCTTCCAGTTTCTAAGGTAACTTTATCTAGATGGCTGTCTTCTGTGATCACTTACATTTATCAGCTCAGAGGCAAAGAGTTGATTTCTAACCCAAAAGCCCATTCTACCAGAGCTCTAGCTACATCTACAGCTTTTCAAGCTAGACTTCCAATAGACACTATTTGTGCAGCAGCCACATGGGCCTCTCCTCATACTTTTGTTTCACATTACAAATTAGATTTGGCCTCCAGAGACGGAGCGAATTTTGGTTCCACCGTTCTCAAGAGTCTGTTCCATTGAGCCACCCAGGATAGAGGTGCTAGGGACGCGGTCCCATCCAGCAAGAATGAAGTAGATTGACAACTTAACATTTAGAAGTTATGTACCTACCATAACGCTCCATGTTAGTTGTCTTCTCTCGCCTTCTTTCTTGCGTCCCGCCCTCCATCCCCCTAGCCTGGTCAGACCGGGAAGATTATGCATCTTCTATTAAGAGGTTATCACCTTTTTCTAGCTGTTCAACTTCTAGTGTCACTAGATTACGTTGATCCTTTCTAGAGGGTTATGATGTTATTTAGTATTATTTTTCTTCCTCCTCTTCAGTTGGAAGAAAATATTGCTATTTCTTTAGCTACCAAACGAGATCTGGGTAGTCTCCGCCTTGCATCATGGGATATAGGGTTGCCTCGAGCTGGTAAAATTAGCTCTCGAGCTTAGCAGTGCAGTCGGAGCCGAGGATCGGCTCCGAACCCATCCAGCAAGAAAGAAGGCGAGAGAAGACAACTAACATGGAACGTTATGGTAGGTACATAACTTGTAATTTCCTCTGATGACCAGGCTTTACCCTGGTCTACATATGAGGATTCTGATGCAGAGGACTCTGTTCCCCTTGCTTCCCCTCCAGAGGATTTCTCTTTTGGTGAAACCTTGCATACTCTTTGGGAGCGTTTTTACTGGGAAAGCCAGGATTGCTCCGACTCCAAAAAGGGACTTGGAGATTTCTTACTCCTGCCCCAACACAGGCCTTTAGCTATCCCCCCCCCTGTACTGGACAAGGTTGATGATGGCTTCTTGGAGTCTAGCTTGGCCCCAGACCCTTCACCTCCTGCTCCCAGAAAACCTGATAGATATTACAGGGTTCCTGACTGTCACACGTTCCTCTCTAAAAATCCTACTGAGGATCCTGAGACCATATCACAGGGACCCAAGGGCATTAAGGCTACTACTGCCAAAAAGCCTCCCCCCTCTGATAGAGATTCCAAGGCGCTGGATAGATGGGGTAAGAGGGTATACACTTCTGCAACCTTGGCCATTAGGGCATTAAACTGCCAGTTTCATATGTTATAGTATCAGCAGCATATTACTGGATTGCTTAAACAGAAAATTATGCTGATTCCTGACTGTGCTGAAAATAAAGATTTACAGGATTTAATGCATTCTGCTGAACAAGTTGGGAAACATACTTTGCAATGTGGTTTTGTTTCACTAGAGGAATCGTTCAGGGCTGCTGTCACTGGGTCTGTACCTAGAAGGCATGCTTGGCTTAAGGAGCAGTGTTTGCCAGATCATGTTGAAGCTAAATTGCTGGATGCTCCCTTAAACCAAGACCGGGTAACAAAGCAGTAGTAGTACTTAAAAAGATGGAGGAAAAAGCTAAATCTATGCAAACTGTTAGATTTCCTGCAAGTACAGCATCCCAGATTTAGTAGGTATTGGCCCTCTAAAAATTGGTCCTTTCCTACCTCTTCCAGGCCATCTCAGTCCAAACCCTGAACCAGCAAAACACCCAGGCGTCAGTGCCAAGGTTCTCACAAGACTAAGCAGTGGGGGGTCTCCCACTTCCAAAGCAGGGAGTGGTAAGACTCCCCCCTATGGTAAACTGTCTCAATGACTTGATTTTAAGTTTTCCAAGCCCTGCACAACTGACTGCTCCTTTAGGGGGAAAGATTGCCCTGCAGGCAAAAAATTGGGAACTCATTACCCAGGACAAATGGGTTTTAAATATAGCTTCCCAAGGATACAGATTCCACTTCCACTCCTTACCAACCCTAAACGGTTGGCCAGATCTACCCTCAAATCAGTGGGCAGAGGCTCAAAAGCAAATTCTCTCTCTTGTGCATCAGGGCTTTTCAGCCTGTTCCAGAAGAGGAAAGGGGACAGGGTTTCTACTCAAGACTTTTCCTGGTGCCCAGAAAAGACGACTCCTGGCGTCCTATCCTGGACCTCTCTGTCCTAAACACATTTTTGGTGATCCCAAAATTCAAGATGCTAACTCTTCACCAGCTGCTTCCTATGCTAGGCAAGGATGCCTGGCTGGCAACACTGGATTTAAAGGAAGCCTACCTGCACATCCCAATAAGGGAATCTTGCGGAAGATACTTAAGCTTCAAAGCAGGCTACATGCACTGTCAGTTCTCTGCACTGCCCTTTGGCTTATCTACTGCGCCCAGGGTATTCACAAAGTGCCTAGCTCCAGTCATTGCATTTTGCAGGCAGAGAAATATCCAAAATATATCCATACCTGGACAATTGTCTAATTCAGGCAGAAAGCCAGGACATACTATTCAATCATCTGGCGTTTGTGCAGAAATTGCTTACTTCTCTGGGGTACACCATAAATGAAAAGAAATTACAATCTGATACTCTGCCAACAAATTGTATTCCTGGAAGCAAGCTTGAACACAACTTCCCAGATGGCTTTCCTCACGCCAGAGAAACAAGTTCATTTGACAGCCTACTTCAAACTACTGGCCACAAAGACCCAGCTATCTGCAAGGAAAATAATGCAAGACCTGGGGTTAATGGCCTCCTGCATTCTCCTAGTTCTCTATGCAAGACTGCATATGAGGAAATGACAATGGTATCTAAAAAGCCTGTGGTGTCAACATTTTAAGGATCTAGAAGCAATGATTCCTATCATACCTCGTCTACAGATAGTTACATTGGTGGGCAGAGGCCTACCACTAAAACAAGGGACTGCCATTCACTCTACCCCCTGCTGCCCAAACCCTAACAGACGCATCAGACTATGCATGGGGGGCTCACTTGGCAGGGAAGTGCATTCAGGGCAAATGGAACCCAAGTCAAATGCACCTGCGTATCAATCAAAAAGAAATGTTAGCTGTACAGAATGCTCTGACAGCCTTCAAGGACCACATTCTTCCAGGGCAATTAATGGTAAAGACGGACAACATCACTGTTATGTGGTACATAAACAAGCAGGGGGGAACCCACTCATACCCTCTCTGCAAACTAGCCATGTCTCTGTGGATCATAGCCTTGAGCTACGAAGTGCACCTACAGGCTCACTTCTTGCCAGGAAAGCTAAATACACTGGCAGATGGACTAAGCAGAAATCTCATGGACCCACACGAGTAGAAACTGGAACCAAAGATGTTCAACATGTTGAGAAGCAAATGGGGGAGCCCAGATATAGACCTGTTTGCCTCCTCCCAGAACTACCAATTGGAAAAATTCTGCACAAGGACTCCCCACAAACAAGCTTGGAAAGTGGATCCCCTGTCCTTCATCTGGAAAAACCTATCAGTTTATGCCTTTCCCCCCTCTGCCTCTCCTCTCCAAGTACTACTAAAGATCAAACAGGACCAGCCGAGGACGATACTGATTGCACCAGACTGGCCACGCCAACACTGGTACCCCCTTTTGCGGAGTGCGTCACTGCTGGCACCATGGCACCTGCTTCAGACCCCTGCCCTGCTGTCCCAGCAGGAGGGCCAGATTTTGCACCCACAGCTTCAAACCCTGAACCTGGCAGCCTGGCTAACTACCTGATTTCTCCATTGCCATCCCTCAGTAAGCAAGTATTGGATGTCATTCTGGAGGCAAGGAGGCCTAGTACTAGAAAATCCTATGCTGAAAAATGTAAAAGATTCTGTTACTTAGAACCAAACTCAAGGGATAGGTACAGCAGCGCCCAATTTACCTCAGATTCTTCAATACTTAACTGAGATGCTTCACAAGGGCCTTTCCTTTTCCTCCATCAAAATTCATGCCTCAGCCATTTCATCTCATTACAACACAGGACCATCCATCTTCTCTCATCCACTGCTGAAGCAGTTCCTCAGAGGGGCCAAAAGCTTAAGACCACCCAGCAGAGCCCCTACTCCAGCCTGAGACCTTAACTTTGTATTGGAAAAACTCACTCTATCTCCTTTTCAGCCAACTGCAAATGCAGAGTTGAAATTCCTTTCTTGGAAAACAGCCTTCATTTTAGCCTTCAGTTCAGCAAGAAGGGTGTCTGAATTACAGGCCCTCATGTCAGTGGAGCCTTTCATCATTTTTCATGCGGACAGGGTGACTCTCAGGACCAGTCCCTCCTTCATGCCAAAGGTGGTATCCAGTGTGGCCCTTAATCAGTCCATTCATTTGCCAACCTTCTTTTCTAATCCACAGAACAAAGGGGAACAAATACTGCACTCCTTAGATGTGCACAGGCAACTTAGGTTTGATTTGGGCAGGACTAAACCTCTCAGGAAATCTGAACAGCTGCTGGTTGCATTTGCTGCAGGGGCAGAGGGGAAGGCCATTTCAAAGCAAACCATTTCTAAATGGATAGACCATTGCATTCATTTCTGCTCTAAGCACCATGGAAAACCTACCCCACAGGGGATAAGACCACATTCAACCAGGGCTGCATCTACCTCTACAGCCTTTCTCAGAGGTGTCCCTGCCAGTGACATCCTAGAAGCTTCTACCTGGGAGTTCTATATATACCTTTACCAAGCATTACCATTTACCAATTTTCTCTAAATCTAGAGCTGGCTTTGCCACTACAGTCTTGAAGGGCCTTATAGCTGGTCCTGATGCTATCTGATTTACTCCTCCCATCCTTAGCTTTGGGAATCTACCCAAATGTGATGACTGCAACAGTGAAACACAAAGAACATCGTACAGATGTGTACACTTACCATAAATGTAGATGTTCGAGTGTATTCAGTGTTGCAGTCGTAGTTACCCTCCCTCCAGCCCCCTGACTTCTATTGGCTGTACCTCTAGTCTTGCTTACTATGCTAAAAGCTTTTTGGTGTATTTGCTTTTTTGTAGGAGGTGTAACCTTTTATATGTAATTGCTTCCCATTATGGGGGCACCTGACATCTGGGGCAAGAAAAACTGATGTAATGGCATCGGCTGCATGCTTTATACCCCTGACTACCTGACGTCATGGAAGATGAGACAGCAACCGACACAGGACCCAAGACTTTGATAATCAGGCTGACTGAGGGCTACTACAAGCAGCTAACCCAAATGTGAAGACTGCAACAGTGAATACACTCTAACATCTACATTTATGGTAAGTGTACACAACTGTGCTTTCCCTAGATGATTCACGTGTTAGATGTATTGCAGTACCTTTTGTGGATATCTCCAAGTCTACTCTAGCTACTATTTTCATTGACCCCTCCTATGTGTATTCAATGACGTCATGTCTCAACTTCATGTCTTTGGCTAACCTTTTAACCAGTCCCTCCCCCACCATAAACTGAAAGGTGTGTAGGCTGCGCTGTTACTCTGTGGTCATCTTTCCCTTAATAGCTAGTTTTGTTTGTCTTTTGGCTTTTCCCAGTTAGGGGTCGCCACAGCAGAACTCTGGTCCACTAATGATTGGCAGTTGTTTTTTATGGTGTCGAGCTGCCAGCCTGACACCCAACCTTCAACGAAGGCATGCCCATTCAACTCATGTCTTTTGAACGCCCACTCGACCACGGGGAGGACATGCAGACTCCACACAGAAGGCACTCCCAACCTAAGCCAAGAATCGAACGGGAGAACCTCTTGCTGTGTGGCAACAATGCTACCGCTGCACCACCGTGGACGTTTTCCCTTAATAGCTAGTATTCCTTCTAATTCCTTACTTGTATGAATTCTGTGTAAAGCTCGTGCATGCATCCTTCACTCTGCTCTACACCTCTCTCACCCTATTTTACTCCTAAAAAACAACACATCTTCCATTCTCATCTCTTTACAGTTTAAAACTATTATCTGGGGAACCTTACCCTTTGACTCCCTCCTGTCCTGCATTTGGGAGGGGATGCACTTTTTACGCTGAGCAATCAAGTTTTATAGTACTTTTCCTCTTAGAGCCGTAAAGAGTATTGTAATCATAAAAGAAAAGTAAGAAAACACAGTATAGTGCATTGTAAGAAAAATACAAATGTCCAGTTAAGCCCCTCCGTTTTTCGGTCTTCCATGAGACTTCTGTGTTTTTCACTGTCTGATCTGATAGACTATTCTTATCAGCATTCTTTAAATCTCCACTTGGTTCCATTTTCCCTTGAACAGAAGCTTCTTTACCACTATTTTAAAGCCAAAGTCAGTTCTCTACTTTTCTCCTTCTGTAGCTTCGATTTTTCACCCATGTATGTTTTAGACAATGTCCCTTTTACTTCTCCAAGCCACTGTCCTTCCTTTCTCTCGTCTCATACTCTTACTGTCCCTCTATAGCCTTCTTTCTCTCTGTTCTAATAATTTCCTCTTATTCCTTTAAATGTTGCTTGAAAAATAGTGGGAAAAGTCGTCTTCTTCTTCTTTTCTTAGCTCCTTCTGTGTATGCCTCATTCCTTAGGTACTTGGTCTCTAGTTTCTCTGTCTCTAAACTGCCCCTATGGTTTGTCAGTTTCAACCAAAAAAAATAAATTGTTGGCCACTTTGGTGTCTAAAAAGGACTTGACTTGTGCCTTGCATGTAGCTTCCGGGCAGTGCAGGATATAACATTCCCCATCAAAGGTGGGTTTGCCATAATGTTTATGGTCTTTACCTCATAGACAAAAGGTACAGGGTTTGATTCTGACTTCAGGTTATTGGCTAGGCTTAAAATAGCCTGTCTGAGCAGTTAGTGTAGAATTCCGCTATGAACGTATTCCTCCTTCTCATTACATTGTCTGATAACCAATATGAAGGCATTCCTCTTTTTCAGAGTCTCAAAAAGAAAAGTCTTGTTCAGAGTGCATTTTACTCTCATTAATTTCATGCGTCTTCCCCAGTTTCCATGCGTTTAGCATCACTCCTGTTGTTTCATATGGCAGTAACCGCACTATGATCGGCCTGATCAGTCTTTGTCTGTGGGCCTCATCCATATCAGGTTGTCATGTGGTTTTATAAACTCTTTCTATTCTGAGCTTCTCCTCTGGGATATTTGTTCAATTTCCCAGCAGTTCTCATCACTTCTCTGCAGTCCTGGCCTGCATGTTTTTTCTGGTACTCCTGAAATTTTTAAACTTTTTTTCTTTGTGCTCTGTCTTCTAAATCTATGGTCTTTCCTTAATGCATTCCATCCTGGCCTTGCAGCTTTGACTCTGGCTTTCAATTCTTCATTATCATCGGTCAATGAATGCAGTACTTCTGTATGTTCATTCAAGCCTTCCTGCACTTCCATAAATCTTCTTGTGCAGCCAAGTTTTCTTGCAACAGTCTCTTCATATCCTTTATTTCCTGCATATCTTAATTAATGTGACCTTTTCCTCCATTTCTGTCTGTCTTCAACTGTTATTCCTTCTCCCTGGGCTTTTTCTTTTTCACCCTTTTAAACTGTGACATTCTGAGATTTTTCTCTCCTAATATTTAAACTTATTTTCACTTTCCTTTATCAATGAGCTTTGTTTAATCTAATATTGCTGGTGCAATGTGGATTTGATGTCATTCAGCAGTGAGTTATACTGGAATTCTATGGTATGATTGCATCTTTACCATTAAAGCTCGTAACTGCTTTCTGAAGAGAAGATTTGGAGCATCTGCACAGTTTGCCCCCTCAATTAACTAATCCTTCCATGGAACACAGTTCAGAATGCTCGTTTGTAAGCCAGTACAATCCGTTTCTTTCAAGTTTCTCAAGTAAAACAAAAAATCTCAGGTTTTCTCTCTCTTACTCCACTGTTTTTTGAAATGGTATGTGAGGCTACAACTTTCCCTTTGCATCTCCATTTCAGCCATTATCTCTTCCCCTTCTCAACATCCCACCATGTCAGAAGAGGTGGCCAAATTAGAAGTTATAAACCTGTTAGAGAAAAAAATAACCAAGAGGTCCACCAGACTAGAGAGGGTACAGATGCCAATCAAAGTTCTTTTTGAGTTCTGAAGGCCAGAGGCTAAGTCTAGATCTCAGCAGCCTGCACATGTTCGTAGCAAGGACAAAGTTCCAGAGGGTCATGGTTCAGTAAATCCATCCATGCCTGAAGAAAAGACTTTGTAGCTTTTGGGCCTCCCGGATGCCTACTTATGTATGCTTGTTTATCTTAGAGAGCTGGACCACTATGGTGCATTTTTAGTCATGGAAAAAAGTGAAATTTTAACTGTAAAAAGCCAGTAGAGTCTGAAAGGTACAGGGTACACAGTAAGATTATAGTAAATATTTAATAATGAGATCTGACAAAAACAATTGGAAGAAATGCATTAAATTAAAAGCAAGGAAAGTTTGAATAGGCTAAGTCTGCAATGAAGGTGACATTAAAAATGACCAGGTTCTCAGGTGGGTATGACTAGGTTAAGCATTTAATGTAGGGCCAGCAGTGAAGGAAGTATGCAGTCCAATAAAATAGTGAATATGATGATTAGGAAACCGCAAGTAGAAACATTGGACTATAGGCTATAATGGCAAAATTGGTAGTATTTTGTAGTTAGGCTTTGAGGAAGCCTACTGTGACATTGATGTAGGACAGTGTGTAGTAGATAGCAAGGGTGCTGGAGTTCTACAGACATGTGGCTAAACAGATGGGTAGTAGAAAATGTTTTTTCTTCTGCACTTCAGGATAGGAGCCAGTCACCATCATTTCAGAACCTCCTGTTTGGTCTTCCCACAAAACCAAATGTACAGCAGCCATTGCAGCCTATCTTAGGCTGGTGGGAACAAAAGTTTTTCCTTACTTGGATGTCAGGCTTCTAGCTGCCCCTACAAAAGAGCCACATATTCTAGTAAGGGGCTACTTACTGCAGCTGTAATTGCCCTTGGGAATTTCACTGAAGACTGTGATGTCTTAGATGAAGCTGCCTCAAGCAACTAACCTTTTCCGAGTTCTACTTGGGACACTGTTTTGTTCAGCCAGTCTTCATGAAGACAGTATATATCCCTGCAACCAAGATTCAGAGTATGTTGTAATCTGCAATAGCAGTGGTGGCATTATGCCCCATGGTTTTGTGGTTCATGGCAACAGCACTTCTTCCTGGGTCCTTTTGCAAGAAATTATGTGATGGCTTTGCAGTGAACTCAGAAGGTTCAGTGGAGTCAAAACACAGATCCCATGATGTTCTTCATGTTTCACTGTTGCAATCATTACCCTTGGGTTATCCTGCAAGGGGTAGCCCTCAGCCTGAATACCAGAGGATTTATATTTCTGTGTAGGTTGCTGTCGCTCCCGGATTGATATCGGGTCATCAGTGGTGTAAAATCAGGCAGCCGACACCATTACATCAGTCTTTCTTGCCGAGGAGCCTGCACGAATGACGGTTGATTGCTACCTGAGTGTTCCTTTCCAAATTGAAATTGAAGTCTTCTAAAGCTAAGTACCCTGTTGGTGATCCTTTTTTTCTCACTCTAACCGATGTCAGAAAAAGTTAACAATTGTCTCGCCTGTGGAAAGCAAATACCACATAGAGACTTCCATTCTTACTGCATCACCTATTTAGGCCCAGACCACGACATCCCTCGCTGTTGCTTTTGTTTGTTCAATGCCAGAAGTATACGTCATTGGCCCTTATTGTAGCAAAATATTTTCACTCTGGGTGGCCATAATAATTAGAAAAACATTTTCAGGATAAAATACTTGAAACTAAGACTGACAAAGAGGGGGAAGGTGGTGCTATGTAACATTTACTAACACTATTTTCAAAACCCATAATGGTGTTAAATGTATATGCACCTTGTAGCAACCATCTCTTTTTCATATCGCTGTACCCAATTCTAAACCAACTGGAAGGTCTTTATCTAATAATTGGTGGTGACTGGAACACATGTCAAACCCAGAAAAGGATAAATCGAACCAGACCAAACTACATAAAAGACGAGCTAGAATAGCTTTAAATGAACGTAAACAAGACTTCAAACTATATGACCCCTTTAAATCTGAGGATAAAGATAACAAAACTGGGAATTACACTTTCTACTCCCAATGCCATAAAATGTGGGCGAGAATAGACTTCTTTTTAATCTCAGACATACTCATTAACATGGACCCTGCAGTAGTCATACACACTAGATTTCTGTCGGATCATTCCAAAGTTACACTGAGTATCAACTGGGACAAAAAAAGGTTTTTAAACTATAGATCTGATAACTGGTCATTAAATCCTAATCTGCTCTTCAGAACAGTAGTAGTAAAAGAGATTGAGGATATATTAAAAACATCCCTTGTAAATATCTTCAATTCCGAAACACCAATGGATATAGAATGGGTGACGACAAAAACATAAATCAGAGGAACTTTCATTGAGCAGCTTCCCTGCCCCCCCCGTAGAGGTGGTTACTGACTTGAAACTGTAGTTTTATTGGCCACTAGGGGTCATATCCAAAACTCCTTCATCTTCCTCTCTTAAAACCTAGTTGCCTCGTGGTTTGGGCGTCTTTTCAGGCTTGTTGGCTGTTGGTGAAGCACCCTCCAAGAGGAAAAAACGCTGAGAGAAGGGAGCCACTTTTGAGATTTTAAGTATTTTTTCTCTGTTTATTTGCTAAGTTTTTCTGCATAGCTGCCTAGCTTGAGCATTTTCTGGCTTGTTAAACTTGATTTCTGTATTAGCAGCTGTATTTAGAGCACAACCAAAAGCTGTTTGCTGAATTTCCTGTTTGCACTTAATTTTAAATCGTTTTTTTCTTAACTTGCATATTTTCTGTCCTTGACCTAGCACTCTTGTGTGGGGTCATTTACTGCACTGTTATAACTTGATATTACTTGTGAACCTCTGCTATCTCTGTAAAAAACAAACAAAAAAAAAATCTTGCTTTTTTCCCACTTTTCTGAGAGTTAAAAACGTTCAGTTACAGGCTTGCTGTTCCTGAACTGTTTGAAAGTTTCTGTGAGGCCATTTTTGCTTGGGCTGAAGGAGGGTCTCTCTGTTGATCAGTGGCAGTGAATAACATTGAGCAGCTTCCCTGCCCCCCGTAGAGGTGGTTACTGACTTGAAACTTTAGTTTTATTGTCCGTTTTGGGTCTATTCCTGCTTCTTTCCAGCCCCTGCTATCAAGCACGCTTTAACGTGCTTTAGCGCGGAGTTGCCACTAGAGCAGCATCGGGCAGCGCTGGTTAAACAAGGTTAAACTCTTTCTGGCTCCAGAAAGTCTGTTCTTCAATTTTCCCTTAGAACTGCTCTGTTAGGAACCTAAACAGTTTACACCTTCACTAAAAAGTGCAGCACTTGTTCCAAATAGCTTTTTCTTCTCAAAAAGCTCAGCACTTCTCTTATAAGTATATCCCTTGTCTTATAAGCATTCTCTTTGCAGGTCAAGGACTCCTGTATTATACAAATCTCTCACTAGCAAACCCCCCCAGGAGTGCCCACTTCCCTGCTAAGCCCACTACTTTTCTGTCTCATACCAACTCATAATTCTTTCTAGCATGTCGAAGGGTCAGATGCTGGCGTCCTCTCCTGCCCAGTTGGTGAATCTGGGAATTCTGAGACAATGTTACAATTGCCTCATGTACACGGACAACCCTCTCCTCCTCCCACGTAACACTAACACTTGTGAGAGATGCAGCTATTTAGCCAGACTGGAGGCTGAGCTCTCTCAACTCAGGACTGGCAAGACCAGGCAGGAGGAGAAGGCAACTACACACACCACAATACCAGTCTCACATAACTCAACCACACCACTGAATCAAACACATAAACACACTAAGACATACTCGAGGCTCTGAGTAAAAATTTACCTAAACAGCAGAGGCCTCCAAAGCAGACACCCAAGCAACTGCAAACTCAATACACCACACAAACAACACATAAACAACAAAATGAGTGTGCAAAGCAGTCACTGCCCTTAAGGCCAAATACAACACCAAACATACTTGTCATAGGTGACTCCATAGTCAGACACACTGACGTCCCGCTCACCAGACTGAGTAAGGAGAAGGTCAAAGTAAGCTGCCTGTCGGGCGCTAGAATCAGCCACATAACGCAAGCACTCAGGTTTCTCAACAGCAGGTACAAATACGACTCAGTCATTGTCCACGCTGGTGTCAACGTCCTGAGACGTACCTCCTTGGACTACATGAAAAGACATTGAGGAGCTCTCTGATTATGTAGCCCAGGCAGGTATGACCCTGACCTTGAGCAGTATCCTACCTTCACCTAGAATGATGCCACAATACAGTGATAAGATGATTAGCTTTAATAATTGGCTTAAATTCTGGTGTCATTCAAAGGGGATCCAATGTTTGTCTGCCTGGGATGACATGCTGGACAAGCCACGCTGCTTCGCAAGGGACGGCTTGCACCTGTCACCCCTAGGCTTCCAGATATTGGCAAAGGCTCTTGCCACCCCCATAGTGCCTTTTTTAGGCAAGGCTCAAATTCTAAACCTACCACCCTAGAACACAAAAAGGAAAAAACTAAGGGTAATGCTGCTCAATGCCAGAAGTCTCAATCTCAAGATGCACGCACTCGAGGCCCTTCTCAGTATGGAGAACATCGATGTCTGTGCTGTGACAGAAACCTGGTTCAAGGCTCCTGAGAGCACCCCAGCACTATCAGGTTTCACCTCATATCATGCGTCCGCCCCAAAATCCGGACAACACCAAGAAAGGAGGGGTGTCCATATTCATAAAGGACACCCACACCTCAAGGTTGGTGGCAACGCATGATGCATCGGAGACCATCCAGGTGCAATTAACCATAGGCAAGACTGCTCTGCAATTTGTAGCATGTTACAGGCCACCCTCTCAAACTCAGGAACCTCACATGGCCTTCCTGAAAACATTGGAGGGGATAAATGTATCTCCAAACACCATCATACTAGGTGACTTCAACTACCCTAATATAGACTGGGAACACTACTCAAGCCCAAACACTATAGCCCAAAGGTTCCTGGAGTTCATAAACTCAAATGCCATGGAACAACTAGTCACCATCCCCACAAGAGGAGAAAACATACTTGATCTCATCACGAACATGGGATCACAATGTTCAACACCGGAAGTATACCCCTCACTGGTGAGATCAGATCATAAACGAATCTCGCTGGAGGTCCTCATCCCGCCCCCACCTGAAATAAAAAAAAGACTACAGTGAAAAACTTCTCAAAAGCCGACTTCACACTTCTAAAAACTAGTGTGGTCTCCTTTAAGGCCCCTGAGCCAGTGGTAAACATTACTCAAACCGCTAAATCACTTACAAATGCCTTCTACCAGCACCTACAGGACTGCATGGATCAGGCAATCCCAAACAAAACTAAGACTCTTTGTACCAAAGGCAAGCGTCCAGTCTGGTGGACCCCAGCCATAAACAAGCTCTACAACAAGAGGAGGAAGCTACTACAAGATAGAGCAAAATCCTTGAAAGGTAAGACACCTTTGATCATTATAAATAAAAAACTAAGAGCTCTCATAAAATCATCCAAGGCAAATTTTGAGAGAAAAATCGCCAAGGAGTCAAAAGACAATCATAAGGCCTTCTTTAGCTATGTTAGAAACCTAGGAGGAAACTCCCAGATATGCTCAGAATTAGTTCAAAATGATGTGAAGATTACTGAACCTACACACATTGCCAACATACTGGCTGACAGGTTCAGTGCAAACTTCTCTCCCACCCCAAAAGGAGAGATATCTATACCAGAGGATTGTAGCCCCCCAAACATCTCCAACGCCCAGGTGAGAACTGCTCTCTCCAAGGCAAAAAACACAGCATCCATGGGACCGGATGGTGTCCCGGCTGTGTGCTCCACGAACTCAATGAGGAATTAAACCCGCAGTTAGGACAGCTGTTTAATCTTAGCCTTACCTCAGGATACGCACTCCAAGGAGTGGCGCAGGGCGACTGTGGTCCCACTTCACAAGGGCGGTGCCTCCACCGACCCTGGAAATTACCGTCCCATTAGCTTGACAAGCCTTATCTGCAAAGCCATGGAGAGGATCATAATGGAACTCATAAATAAAGACATAGGGAACTTGCAGACTTTGGATCCAACCCAGTTTGGCTTTGTCAAAGGCAGATCATGCCTTTTAAACTTGGTTGACTTTTTCGAGACAGTCACCAAGGCCATTGATGAGGGAAAGGCAGTCCATACAGCCTACCTCGACCTGGCAAAGGCCTTCGACACAATACCCCACTCAGGTATCATCGAAAAACTCATCAGCTTGAATGTAAACCCATACATCACAAGATGGGTTGCAAACTGGCTAAGTGACAGAACCCACAGGGTCAGAGTTGCTGGAGCCATGTCAGACTCAAAGCCTGTCACAAGTGGTGTCCCACAGGGCTCAGTCCTGGGTCCACTCTTGTTCGGCATCTACTTTTCTGAAGTACAAGCAAACACAGGAGGGTTATGGCTGACAGTTTGCAGATGACTGCAAACTGGGCGCCATAGTCGAAAACACATCTGACACAGATATCCTTCAGAAGGGCCTCACAGAAACGGATAACTGGTGCCAGAGCCATGGCCTAAAGTTAAACGCCAAGAAATGCATAGTCATATCCTTCGGGAAAAACAAGGTTACCCCTAGCTACCATATAGGTGGCAATCCACTGAGCACAGAAGTCATCAGGGATCTAGGGACCCAGGTTGACAGCAGCCTTTCGTTTGACACTCATGTTGCTAAAGTAGTTAGGAAAACCTTCTACATTGCCCACCTGATCATGAAGGGATTCACATCTAGATCAAGGGAGGTCATCGTCCCCCTGTACTCATCACTCATTAGACCTATGATTGAGTACAATGCCCCATTTGGAATGTATCTGACCCGACACCTGCAGCAGCTGGAAAGGCCCCAAAAGTTCCTCACCAAAAGGATAAAGGGTCTCAAAAATATGTCTTATGCTGCCCGACTGAAAGAACTCCAGCTCTATTCAGTCTCATACCGCTTGCTCAGAGGTGACCAGTGCCTGACATATAAGGCCATGTCAAACCCAGATTTGATGAATATGCTTCACCTCAAAAAATCTAGATCCCTCAGAACCACAAGGGCGGGAGACTTAAACCTTGACACTGTTATTAATAGAACGTGCTGGAGGGACAGATTCATCACCCAGAGACTCCCTATGCTGTGGAACAAAATCCCGGTACATGTGAGGCAGAGCACCTCGCTGGCCTTGTTCAAGAGGAATCTTGACCAATGGATGGGAGATCGCAGATAATACCCCAGGGATTACTTCAGTGTCACTGCTTGACAGAGGCACAGCAAAATAATAGGCATAGTTTTATTCAAACTAAAGGGGTGGCGAAAGCCACATAACTATGGGCTAGGCTTATAAATGCCCTTGGGCAGATAGCCTAGTATGAACCTATGAACCTATAAAAAAACAGCATATTATAAAAAAATCCAACTAAAAGAGGAACGTAAAATAAAGGAGAAAATAGAACATGAGAAAAAAATTGATAAATAACCCTAATAATCAAACGGAAGTGGACCTCCTAAAACTACAAAGAGACCTATATATGTTCGAGAACAGAAATTTGTCTCTGAGACAAGACAGTTGGCTAATTATGCAGAAGAAGCCCAAATTCCTTCCAGAGCATTGGTCAGAATTATCGCTCAACAAAAATCCACCTCAGTTATAGCAGAAGTAAATTACCAAGGGAAAAACTACAAGAAATGAGGAAATTATCAAAGTATTTGAACAAATATATACGCAAATCATATGGAGAACAAACTCTACAAGCCTCAAAGGAGGATAATGGATCTTTTTCTTCCAAAACTAAAATTCCCTAAACTAGATTTAGATCAACAACAAAAAAAACTAACAGAGCCCATTTCCATTAATGAGATAACCACAACAATTAAACATCTAAAAACCACACAAGGCAGTATTTTATAAATCTTTCACTCCACTAGTTGCCAAATTATTATACCACGTGCTGAACTGTATAATAAATAATATACATGATATTCACTTTAACACCTATAAAACTATTTTTATATTAAAAGACCACGTGGACCCTAAAAATCCAGATAGCTATAGACCCATCTCTCTTCTACAAGATCCTGACCTCAATACTCGCAAACAGAGTTAAAAATCTGAAATCATTTCTTCTGAACAATCTGAGTTTACACCACGTAGACAGACCAGTGACGACACACTAACATTAGAAGTGTTAATATCCTTTGCAAATCAGAGAAATACCAACATCTTCACAATGGTAGTAGATGCCCACAAGGCTTTTGATAGGGTCAGTCTTGAATTCTTGATGCAAACGTTACCTCACTTTGACATACCTAAACATTTTATACAGATCATTCAAATTCTCTATAGTATTCCATATGCATCCCTATATATAAACAAAACCTGGTCAAACAAAATTTTGATAAAAAATGGAACCAGACAAGGCTGTCCGCTATCACCCTTTCTTTTCAACCTATACCTAGAACCCCTATTCCTATATATTAAACAAAATACATATCATAATCCCCCCTCAATACATAACTTCAAAGTTTCTCTCTCAGCCTTTGCAGACTATTTAAACATGTACTTTACTACACCAAGCTCAGACATAACCAAAATAATAAACACAATTGAAAAATTCTCATACATTTCTAACTACAAATTAAACCTTAATAAAACTAATATATTCCCGTTAAGGCTACCTAGACTCCTCTTCCTAATGCCTCTCTTAGACAAAATAATGAAATAAAAGAAGAAACCACATATCTGGGGATTACTTTCTTTCAGAATAACAAGAAATTCTACCAACATAACGTTACTCCTAAATGGCAAAACATAACACAAGATTGTACAAGATGGAATAACTTAAGCTACCGTTTTTGTCTAAAGTATCAATAATTAAAATGAAAGTACTACCTAGATTAATATATCTATATATAACATCTCAGATAACTATACTTAATAAATTCTTTGAACAAATTCATACCTTTCTAGCAAAATTTGTATGGGAACCTAAAAAGACCAAAATTTCCTATCAGAAAAGAACACTTCCCAAGAACAAAGGGGGTCTGAACTTGCCAGATTTCAAAACCTACTACTCTATTATCAACACTAATAGAATACTGAGAATAGCAGTGTGTGACCCCTCGGCAAAGATTGGTTCACCAGCTTGGGTAACAATATACTGTAGGTATATAAAAACACTAGACATCAATCCCAGAGTGCTCCCCACCCCCCCTTAAGTAAAGATTTACAAGCCTATAACATAGAGCTGCTAAAACATTCTATTAATATAACACAAAAACCTTTTCACTCCTTAAACCTTGGACAAGTTGTTAATTCTACAACCCCTCCATAAAAATCCTAACTTAAAAATAAATAAGATGCTAAACCTAGAATCCTTCCCTCCTTTAAAGCATAAGAGAATCCAAAATACCCATTCCTCAGTAGCACAATTCATGAATTAAGAAGTAATCTAAACGTACCTAAAGTATATATAATAATTTTAAGACAAATTAAAGAGTTGTGTTCAGTTACCTCCAAAACCTTACCATACTTGAAAGTGACATTGAAAACTGTACCCTGCTTTGGAAGACTATGTTAATGTCAAGGAAAACAATAACGAACTCATACAAAATGATAGGGGAAATCAAATTCCAGAAAGACCTTCTCTTCTCTAATTATTGGAGAAAATTAAAACCCGATATGGATGACCAGCAAATAGAAAAGGCAATCAACTTAACATTGAAAACTATTCCACTTAAAAAAAAAAACTCTTACACGCAACTCATGATTAATAATAACGCTTATTTCACCCTAGCAATTCACAAATTCAAAGCAACTAAGTCCCCATACTGTCCACACTGTAAAGACCAGATTGCAGACCTAATACATATATTCTGTAGTTGTAAGTACGTTTTCAAGCTTTGGAATTCATTTAAGTTGCGACTGCAAAAAATGGGGTATCAAACATCAACACTAACATGGGAATTTACTCTTTTATAGAGCCTCCCGGCCAACATATCAGGAAAACAAGCCAACCCACTTATAACGAATTTCTTATTAATGAAGCTATATATAGCTCGCAAATGGTTAGATCCTGTAAGTATCTCTTGGGAGGAATTCAAGAAATCTGCTATTAAACATCTATTAGCACATAAAATAGTATTGGACAAAAGAAAAATATGAAAGCCCGAGCAATCTGGGAACAGTCCTATAACATCTTATTAGCATAAAGCACCAGGTACACCATATCTTAAATGAACTGGAAGTATTCCTACGAGTACACAGCTTAACTATGGACGAAGTATCATTTTTGTATGTGCTGCTTTTAGACTAACGAAATTAATTGGAAAAGCATCTTTGTATATATTGTAATTAGGTATGTTGTATGACCTACAAGTTTCTACTTTATCCACAATGTATAACATGCAAATATGGTCATTTTGTAAAATATTTTTGCTCTGTCCTCGTATTCTGATATGGCTTCGGTAAGCCCTCAGACTACAGATCTTCCGAATAAATGTCGGGATAGAGAGAGAGAGAGAGACAAGACCGCAAAGGTCCAAAACTGCAGACAAGACTTCCGTTGAGCTGGTTGTCAGTTCTTCGGTCCTCAGTGAGGTGCTTTCGCAGCCTTTGATGCCAGCAGCTGTGGATTCGCAGGCCGCTACCAAGACCTATTCGGAGTCCGGTATGCCGCGAGACTCCGACTAAGGGTCCTGTGGATGCCTCTACCTTGGATGGGTCTGGAGCCGCTGAGCAGGCAGCAGCTTCCGAGGAAGTTCTTCGCACTACCGATACTCGACACAAACCAATGACATCTTTCATGTCTTCAGTTTTTTCTAAAACTACCGAGTTTCTAAGGCCCAGGGTACAAACTGTGCCTAAAAAAACGTTGACCAAAGCTCAGGCACCTGCTTCCATGCCTCAATGTCAAATGCTTACAATGGTAGAAAACCTCATTATGCTTATTAGAGGAAGCCAGACTTAACCCTTCCAAAAGAGAGAGAGAGAGAGACTTGTCCCCAGTAGTTTTATCTGAACAGTAGTCCAATGACTGTGAGGTTTCTGAATATGAAGACATGCAACCCCTCTCTGCTTATGAGGATTCTGATTCAGAGGAATCCATTCCTTCTGCCTCTCCTCCCGAGGATTTTTCATTTGATGAAACCCTACATACTTTAAGGGAGCATTTCCAATGGGAATGTCAGGACGATCCTCAGTCAAAAGAGAGACTCTGGGAATTTTTAGATTTACCACAGCACAGACCTTTAGCCATTCCTCCTGTCCTGGATGTTGTGGATGATGATTTTATGGAATCCAGTTTGACTCCTGACAACCCAGGAAACCTGACAGGTACTATAGAGTCCCTGACTCTCTCATATTCCTTTTCAAAAATCCTACTGCTGACCCAGAGGTCATCTCCCAAGGATCTAAAGGAATTAAAGCAACATCAGCTAAGAATCCCACCCCTCAGACAGGGATTCCCAAACTTTAGACAGATGGGGTAAAAAAGTATACACCTCTGCAACTCTTGCTATTAGAGCACTAAATTGTCAGTTCCACATGCTGAAATATTAGCATCATGCCATGGAACTCCTCAGACAAAAAATATCTTCCTTTCCTGCTTGTGCAGAAAACAAAGAATTACAAGAGCTTATGCATTTTGCAAGCCCAGTTACTAAGCACACCTTGCAGTGTGGCTTTGACGCCCTAGAAGCATCTTGCAGGGCAGCAGTCACTGGTTCTGTCCTTAGAAGACATGCTTTGCTTAAGGAACAGACCTTGCCAGACCATGTAAAATCAAAATTATTGGACGCACTATTGAACAAAGACAATTTGTTTGGCACCAAGTCAGAATAGGTCTTAAAAAAGATGGAAAAAAAAGCTAAATCTATGCAGACAGACTTTTTACAGGTGCAGCCTCCGAGGTTCAGTAGGGATTGCCCCTCCAGGCACTAGTCCTTTCTGGCTCCCTCCAGGCCAGCTCAGCCAAGACCCAGGGGAAGCAGGCCCCCCAGACAGCAGTCCCAGGGAATGCAGAGATGTAAGCAATGGGGTTCCTCTGCTTCAGAAACAGGGAGTGCGAAGCCACCCCCTTATGGTAAGAACTCGCAATGACTTTACACCGCCACCCATTACCTCTGCCCACCTGCTTGTGCCCCTAGGAGGAAAATTCTCCTTCCATGCAAACAACTGGGCCTCTATTACCAACGACCGATGGAGCCTCAACAGTGTCCAAAGGATACAGATTTTATTTCCACACACTGCCAACTCCAAAAGGGTTCCCAGATCTTCCTCCAAACCAGTGGGCAGTGGCCAAAGAACAAGTCCATTCCCTTCTCTCCATGAGGGCAGTACAGCATGTCCCTGCAGACCACATAGGCCAAGGTTTCTATTCCAGACTCCTCCTGGTACCCAGAAAAGAGGGCACCTGGTGCCCAAGCCTCCATCTATCCATTCTAAACATCTTTCTGGTGATACCAAAATTCAAAATGCTCACTTTCCAGCAACTTCTTCCTATGCTTTCCAAAGGATGCTTGGTTAGCCACCCTAGACCTAAAAGAGGCCTATCTACACATCCCAATCAGGGAATCTTGCAGGAAATATCAACGTTTCAGGGCAGGATCTATGCACTTTCAGTTCTCTGCACTTCCCTTTGGCTTATCCACTGTTCCCAGAGTTTTCACAAAATGCCTGGCTCTAGCCAATGCTTTTTGCAGGCACAGTAATATTCAAATTTACCCCTGCTTAGACGATTGCCTGATTCAGGCAGACAGTCAGGCACAAAGCTGTTACAGCACCTGACCATTGTAAAGGACGTACTGACCTCCCTGGGGTATACTATCAATGAAAAGAAATCAAAACCAGTCCCCACACAACCTGGGAGCAAGCCTGGACACAGCATCCCAGATAGCATTCCTTGCTCCAGAAAAACAAACCTACCTGACTGACTACTTCTCTCAACTAGCCATCAGAACACAGTTATCTGCAAGGAAAATCCTGCAAGGCCTAGGGTTCATGGCCTCCTGCATTCTACGCATTCCATATGCCAGACTGCATATGAGGAAACTACAGTGGTACCGAAAAAGCCTTTGGTGTCAACACTCTCAAGACCTGGAAACTATCATACCTATGATACCCTGTCTAAGGAAAGATTTTCTTTGGTGGGCAGCAGCATGCAACCACAACAAAGGACTTATATTCTCACAACTGCATGCCTCCCAGACCCTCACCACAGAAGCCTGAGATTATGCCTGAGGTGCACATCTGGACAGCAGGTGCATTCAGGGCCATTGGAGCCCAAATCAAATACATCTGCACATCAACCAAAAAGATGCAAGCTGTTCAGCATGCCCTGACAGCTTTCAGACCCCTACTCTCCCCGGGGCCTGTAGTGATCAAAACAGACAACACCATAGTGATGTGGTATATCAACAAGCAGGGAGGGACTCTCTCTTATCCTCTCTGCAGGCTTGCCATGACCCTTTGGCACACTGCCTCAGCCATGCAAATACACCTGCTAGCACAATTCCTGCCAGGCTCCCTAAATTCTCTGGCAGACAACGTAAGCAGAAACCTGCTAGACCGCAGAACCTTCAACCTTGTAACCCAGAAATGGGGCACCCCGAAGGTGGACCTCTTTGCCTGCCACTCCACAACCATCAGCTCAGCAAATTCTGCACCAGGGAACCTCACAGCAAGGCCTGGAAAGCGGATGCTCTATCCTTCCAATGGGTAAACCTCTCAATCTATGCATTTCCCCCTCTACCACTCATTTCAAGGGTACTGCTCAAAATAAGGGAGGAACAACCAAGGGCAATCTTGATTGCCCCCAGACTGGCCATGCCAGCACTGGTACCCACTGCTGCGCAGCCTGTCACTCCTGCCACCATGGCACCTATCTCATATCCCAACACTCGTGACCCAGAAGAATGGAGAATTCCTACATCCACAATTGCGGACCCTGAACCTGGCAGCCTCCCTGATTGACTTAATTTACAGCAGCTTTTTCTCCTTAATAATACATCTGGGTAGACCTCTCAGGACAATGTAGTGTAACAGTGGCTGCTGTGTTCCCTTTTCTTTTCTTCTTACTTTTCTGAAGAACATGAGCAAGGCCAGAGTCCTACTCTTAGTTCCATTTTGGCCCCAACAAGCTTAGCTTCCTCTGCTGTTGTCTTATCTAGTGAAGAAGCCTCTCTGCAGAAGATCTCTCGATAATCATCTTCTAATTTACCTGTCTGACGAGCCCTACCCGGATCATCACTCCCTCAAACCAGTTATCCATTTTCTCTAGTTCCTTTGATGGTTAGGGGCCTTGCTTACCCTACCAGGATGGTACAGATACTTAGTTCTGCCAAGAATTTACCTACTAGATGAATGTAGACAAGTAAATGGACTGAATTTTCAGTGTGAGCGATCACTCATGGACTTTGACCCTTTTTTGGCTTTACAGTAGAGAGTTGATTATCCGAACTAATTGGGACCTAGGGTAGGTCACATAATCAAACTGTTTGGGTAATCTAACATATAATTGAACCAGATGAAAAACTTCTAAAATCTTGTTTTTTCTGCACACAGGGAATATACTTTTCAACCATTCAGTGATTCCAGTGGACAGTAAAGAATATATTTCACACACGAGTGGGCTACAAGTTCAAAAAGCACACACAAGTGAATACGTATAATGCTTACGTATTCAGGCTTTTTTTCCTACCCAAAATCTTTGGAAGACTGTTCGGGTAACTGACATTTCAGATAATCGAACTTCGGATAATTGACTCTCTACTGTAATTCTAGTAGTACTCCAGTTTTTAGCTCATGTTGTTTGAACAGGGACCGAGTAGTTTTTCTACTAAAGGTCATTGTGAAGACTGGTAGAGAAGGGTGAAGGCTGCCAGCCTAGCCAGATAGAATTTTGCAGATAATTCTGTCACTTGTAAATATGAATGTAAACTACAGGCTTGTTGTCTTAAATGTGAAGAAATCCAATTACATTTGGAACTGGAAATAAATGTGACAACAGTGCACTCTACTGACCAAAGTAAAGCATGTGGTGACCCTTTGAAATAGACAGTGAAAAGTGTAGATGAAGAAATTTTTTTCTATTGTTTTAACCAAGAGTTAAATTGCTAGATTTAAACATGCAAATGTATTTTTATTGCTCTGTTCCTGACCAGCTGCAAGATAACAAAAGGGCGATGTTAAGCATGCCTCTCCACTTCTCACCAATATTAACAAAACCAACCTGAACAAACTCTCTCTACGTGCTACAATAAAATAGCTAGGTTCGCTGCCAGTAATAGATCACATTCCCACCATTGCCCTTTCCTAACTAAACTGCAATGGTTAGAATTTCCAAACCACCTATGCTACCACCAACTGATCATATCCCATCAAATTCTCTTCCATCTGGAGAAGTGCCCTTCCCTTGCCGACATGCTACACTTTCACAACCTTAAAAGGGAGCTACGTTCATGTATCAAAATCCTGATTGAAGTTAATCCATGCAATAACAGTTCTGGGGAGGTCTTATTCTCCCATGATGTTGCCAAAGCATGGAACACCCTCCCACCTGAACTCAGGCGAAAGTCACACAGGCACCTTCAAAGGCCTTCTTAAATTACATCTCAATACTAACCCTCTCTGTAACTGCAAAGACTCCCCTTGAAGACCCACTTTTCCATATGTAAGTGACCCGTTGAAGTCTTAAATGCATACACTATACTCTCACCTGAAATGTACTTTTTGTATATATTGTAAATAATGATACTACACCTGAGTATCTTATTGTTCTACATAATTGTTTTTGTACTTCATTGTTTCTCTTATCTTGTATGCCAGTTTTTTTGTTATCTAAAGCATGTATGTGAACTGTTATTTCTTTGGAGCTTTTCTCCCCATAAATCCACTGAAAAAGAACACATGATGTCCAGTTGGATTTATCCTGGTAAAATAAATGTTAAATAAATAAATGTAAATGCAGTTAATGTGTAGCCAGGGAACTCCAGGAAAGTGAAAAAGAATGATGTAAAGTTTATCAGAAGGCATTAAGCATTTTTGTCTTGATCATCCAACTCACAGCACTGCCTGTTGTCTCATGTAAGTTGTCTTGGACTTGTGTTTTCTTTTAGGGATAGCTAGAAACTAGAAAGATTAGATTGTGTTTTTCTGTGATGTCAGAACTTTACTAGTGTGATATTTTTAAGTATTTCTCTGTGATCTCTGAACTCTTGACTAGCACTGACTGTGTAGTAGAAAGCATTGTTTTGTGGTTTTAATTAAATATTTTAAAACCTTTCAATTGTTGCTGTTTTGTGTAGAGATAATTTAAGCTCTAGAGTACATTGCGTATTTATAGAATTTACTGTCCAAGTCACTCTAAGCCTTGCTGTTTAGTCACAACTATCAATTGGATGATATTGCAGAGTAATAATTGGACACCTTTTGAAGGGTTTTTGAGTAGCTGATATGTATTAGTGGGTGGTGGCAAGTGGAACTACCGTATAGTCTGGGAGAAGGGGGCACAGCTGGAGAAACTATACCACCCTTCCACAGGAGTGTCTGTGTGGTTGTATAAACTTTTCTCAAAATCCATGTGTGTGTGTGTCAGCTACTTGGGCAGGGACAGGAAGCATTGGTTGGACAGAGAGGGTGCTAAAGATGTTAGCTTGCCACTAGAATGAGATCTGGACCCTACAGCTATGCCAGTGGGGAGTCTTATTGGGGACCTGGAGAGCAAGGGAGGGACCAGGCCCAGACTGACTGTGATCTCTGTGAGCTCTTAAGGGAATTTGCAGTTTTGTTATCCTTTCCTCATATATGAGATGCCCTCTCTGGTGTTAGTGGTGAGGAGTGAGGCTCCTTGATTGCTGTGCCAGGGCATAGGCATCCCAGTCATTTAGCTGCAATTTCTAGTTTTCATGAGGGACCAAATTCATCTTCACTGGCATCTAGGTTTGTAAGGCTGTTCTCAAATGAATTTTCTTGCTAAGGCTCCTCTTAGGAAATGTGTACCTTCATAACATTAGTGTAGCTATGGTGGGGCAAGAGGTGCAACTACCCCAGTTGCAGAATGTTTGGGGGGGGCACAATCAGCAGCTTATCCCGATCTGCAGTATTGCAGTTGTGATCAAACCTGAGTGCTGTAGTGCTCCATGTGTGGCTTAAACTTTAGCAACTGCTTGCTACATTTGTAGAAAACAGTTTGCTTCATTTAAGAAAAAAAAAACTTTATTTTTTAATAAAAATATGTTGAGGGGAACAGGAAGGTAGGAGCAGGGCACATAAACGGGACCTGAATGACTGGAGCAGGAGGCTGTGTGTATGTGTTTGTGTGCCCATGTTGTGCATCTGGCCACCTAGTTGGTGTGCCAGTAGAAGTAACGTCCTTTTATGGCTCTTCATTTGAGGGGGGTAAGGTGCTGGTTGAACCAGCTACGCTTCTTCAGACCTTAACTTTTTGTTGAAGGAACTGACTTTTAACCCCTTAGAACCAACGACAAGAGCTGCTTTTACATTTCTTTTGTGGAAGATCATTATTCTGGTGGCTTTTATTTGTGGAGAGAGTTTGACTGCCAGGCACTTTCCTCCAAATCTCTTTACCTCATTTCCATAAGGATTTAGTATATTTATGGACCATTCTTCCTTTACTTGAAAGCCAGCCATAGAAGCAAACCTGAATCAACCCATTAATCTGTGCTATTTCCCAAGTATTCAAATTGTGGAGAAGATCTGTTGTACTGCTTGTGGTATTCATTGACAGCAGTTGCTTTGTTTAGACAGTACCAAATAGTTTAAGAAAGGTTGTCAACCTTTTGTTTCTTCTGCTTATAATAGATTAGGCCAAAATGTTTCCTAGGTCACCCTCTTCAAGTGTCTTTAGGATTGGATTTTTTTTTTTGCTACGGTAAATATAATGAAAATTTAAGTTAAGCCCAAATGCATTGTGCAAGGACAATGGATATTTCATGAGCCTTTCTCTGAAATGATTATGTTGATATTTGTGCAGTAACAGCTTGGACTTCTCTGCACACATTTGTAGAACGCTGTGCTGGATATGATCTAAAGGTCCAGGTCAACTTTTGGATCAACTGTCATTACGTCATATCACAGTAACCACCCAAGAGGAAAATCTGGGAACTGCTCTACAGTTGAAGTGGATGAGCTGGACCAAGTAAGATATGAATGTTATGTATGTGCCATTATGATAGAGCTCTATGATCCATTTAAATCTTTCAGCATACCCTCTCACCTTTCCCCATCTTCTTGTAAATTGTCACAAGTAGAGAGGGATGGAATGGTTAGTAGGGCTCTACATAGTATTGAGAAGTTTGTATCTAGGAGCAAACTCAGTCTGGAGAGAAAGGGAGGCATGAAGCACAGGAAAGAGTTTGAGCCTGTGAAAGTATCAAAGGTGTTGAGTGACTGGTGTTTGGCAGTGACTAGTTTTACACTAGAAGTAGGCAGATTTTGATCATGAAGATTTGTCATTATGATGATGTTCTGAGGGTTCCAACATTGAGACAAGCTCTTGGACCCTTTTTGTAAACTTGGATTATGTGAGGTAGTGGAGGCTATGATATTGTCTCCAAGAGTTTAGGCTAGAGCTAGGAGTCGGTCCTTCCTCGTCTGTCATAGATGATTAGATGTTCTCTTTGGGCCTTAAAAATGTTTTGTCTCCACATCAGAATCACAAAATAATCTAGAAAACTCCCAACTTCTGGTTAGAACCCATAACTGCCAGATCTGAAGTAGTTAACTTCATTTGTTCATCAACCTGTGGGTATCGGATCCGATCAGATCAGAGCCGGCAGCTTTATTCAGCTAAGATCCGAGCTCCAAGTTCCTCCCCTTACCCATAACCCCCTGCCATCCTTCTCTGTCCTCCGATCTCGTTTGCCATTGCTTATTCAAGCACCTAGAATGAGTTCCAGGCGTAGGGTTTCGTGAGTTTTTGCAGAAGATTACCTCTTTTTTTTCACCTAGTTTTCAGTTTAATTGTTAAACAAGTGAGTGTTGTGCCCTTTTGTAGTTAATTTAGCTAGTTTTGTTGGTAAAATTTATATATTTTTTTAGTTAGTCTAGTCTTCCCCCTTCCCGTGTGTGTGAAGGTGTGTTTGGGTTGGGCCTATTTTCTACTATGGCTGAGGCCCCTAAAAACTTTCTTTTCTAAATGCACCGAGTGTGGCTGTTAGCTATCCCCGGTGGATGGCCACACTCGGTGTGTTATCTGCCTTGGGGTTGACCATCTTTCTT
Source organism: Protopterus annectens (assembly GCF_019279795.1). Lineage (NCBI taxonomy): Eukaryota > Metazoa > Chordata > Ceratodontiformes > Protopteridae > Protopterus > Protopterus annectens. The sequence goes on along the minus strand of NC_056745.1, from coordinate 1,568,999,527 downwards.
TGGGCTGCACAATTTGTGCAGCCTTCAACCGCAGGGCTTTGAGGGATAGGAGGTCGAAGTTGATTCTGGCGGGACGTCTGCCCCCAGACTCTGCTTCGTCCTCTTCTCCCTTGGCGGCACCGGCTGCTACCGCGCGGGTCCCGCCTTCTATCCCTGCTCCCCTGGCCGGGACTCACCCTCACACTGAGGCTCAGGAAGAGAGGGAATCTAGGAGGCAGAGAAGAAAGGACAAGCACCACAAGCGGCGGGCCAAAACTTCCTCTTCGGCTCCGCCAGTGCAGCAGCTAGTCTCTCCTAGGGTCTCCGGGCCTTCTCCTTCCCGACTCCATTCACCCCGCTTTTCTCCGGGGCACGAGGAGGTGGAGACCCGATCGCCTTTGAGGTCTTCGAGGCGTCACTCCAGGCCTGCCTCGGCCTTGTCTAGATCAACACGAAGTTTGTCATATGCAGATATGGACCGGATGATGCGTAGGTTTCTCCAGGCCCAACTTTGCTCCTTCTCTGACCCACTTCTGGGGTTTGAAGCCGTCTGATCTAGACAGCATCGGAACTGGGGGAGGCTCGGCGCCGATAGTACGTACTTCGGCTATGACCGCACCCTCGAGCTTGTCGGGTCCCTTTTTGGATCCGAGCTCTCGGAGCCGTGAGCTGAGCTTTGGATCCGGAGGTGTCAGTGTGTCTTCGGCTCCATCTCGGTCTGAGCATACTGGCCCTTCGGATCCGATTGCATCGGTGCCGGCTCCGGTCCGCACCTCTGATCCGAAGGGGCTGCTCTCTGAGCATAGAGAGAGCAGTTCTCCTTCGGCGTTCGATGTTGTGTAGAGGGTCTTGTCGAGGGACTCCAGGCCCCAGGCTCCTGCTGCGGTTCCACCCATTACTCCCTCTCAGGTGGACCTACCTTCCATCACCCGGCCCCAGGGACAGCTTGCGCTTACATCCCAGATGGTTCCCTTAGAGGAACAGGATGTGGTTGGTGAGGCATCCTCGGACAGCCCCCCTGAGGAGGTTCCTCACAAACGTAAGTGCAAGAGGAGGCACATGGACTCACCTGAGTCCCTGACAGAGAACACAGACTTAGAGGAAGGGGAAGGTTCCCCAAGGTCACCCGCTGAGGACGTCTCCTTCGGAGACATTATGTAAATGTTTCGTATTAGAGGGGGGTGGTCAGCCCAAAAGCCTTCCTCCGATGAGTCTGTGTTTTTGGAGGCGTTTGACGCAGGCCCATCTACCTCTTGGGTGTCCCCTCCTGTCTATCCCCTGGTAGATCTGATCACTACCAGGGCATGGAAGGAACCAGACACTGTGGAGCCCATACCAAAGAGACCAGACAAAATTCTCAGTCCACCCACAGATAGGATGATTTGGAGCAAGGGCGCTCCAGTAGATGCCATGTTGGTGGCGGCTGCCACTAAGAAAGAACTGGCCCAAGAGAGTTCCTCGGTCTATCCTCCCGACAAGGAGTCTCGGACGATGGACCACATAGGGAAGCGGATGTTTGCTTCAGCCACCTTCTCTGTAAGGTCGCTGAACTACATGGCACATGTCACGACTCCAGCGGGATCTCATTAAAGAATACGCAGGGTTGCCCCCAGAGTCCATGTCGGCCGAGGATAAGAAAATATTCTCAGCCTGAATGGCCACTCAAGTCCATTTCGAACACTTCTATGCGACTTCTTTCCCATGCCATGGAAGGAGCCGCTAGAGCTAGTGGAGCAGGCATTGTCTTACTGCGACATGCTTGGCTTCACCTCTGCGACTTTGAGGAACCCCTCAAGGCGTCCTTCGCAAATTCCCCTTTTGACGGTTCTTCGCTGTTTGGCAAGACCGTCCATGACACGCTGGTCCAGAGTGAGAAAGATGGGAAGACGTCTGCCTTCGGGATCCGCTTCTCCGCTCCCCAGAGGTCCTTCTCCAGGAACCAAAGTGGACAAAAAAAGATGTGGTTCCGGAAATCTCAACAGTCCCGTTTCGCTCCGGACCCCTCATCCTTCAGAGGCAGAGGAGGACAGGGTGGACGCCGGCCCAGAGGCAGAGGGGGACAGAAGTATTTCAGGTTGAGAGAACCTGTTTCAGATCGGCCCGCGCAGCAACCCTGAGGGGTTACCCGACTGCTCCACTCTGGAGGCAGTCGGGGGGCACTTCTCGAGGCACCTAGCAGTTTGGGAGTCCATTACAACAGATCGCTGGGTGCTTCGAATCATATCCAGAGGTTACACTATCCCTTTTCTGAATCTCCCTCTCAGACCCCGGAGCCTCCCCGATGTCCCACCCAGTCAAAGTGAGGCAGCGGCCGCAGAAATAAAGCAGCTGCTAGAAAAAAGAGCAATCCAGCTCGTCCCCCAAGACCAGTCCAGATCAGTCTTCTATTCCAGGTTCTTTTTGGTGCCAAAAAAGACTGGGGACTTGAGACCAATCCTCGACCTGTCCATTCTGAACCTGTCGGTTGCCAAAGAAACGTTCCGGATGGTCACCATTCAGTCCATTCTCCCACTCCTACAGGAGAACGACTGGATGTGCTCTATAGACCTCAAGGATGCGTACTACCACATTTTGATGGACAAGACCATCCAGAAGGTTTCTCTGCTTCCGGCTGGGAGCCAGTCACTATCAGTTCAGGGTCCTTCCCTTTGGTCTCACCACAGCCCCCAGGGTGTTCACCAAAGTGATGGCAGTTGTAGCGGCCCACCTGAGGCTTCAGGGAATACAGGTCTTTCTGTACCTAGACTACTGGCTCCTGACCGCCCCCACCAGGCATCTACTCTGTTCAGCCAGGAATTACTTCCTTCACTTGGCCTCTCATCTGGGAATTTCGATCTCAAGAAATCCTCTCTTCAACCAACTCAGACCTTAGATTTCATAGGTGCCAGGCTAGATACAAACCTGTTGAGAGCCTTCCTAATTTCGGACAGGATTCGAACTTTGACATTCCACGTGATGGCCCTCTTACAATCCCCGGCTCCCCCAGTGGAATTGGTCCTGAGGGCGCTAGGTTCCATGGCGGCTGCCATCAATCTGTCACCACTAGCTCGTCTGAACATGACGGTCCTACAATGGACCTTACAGGTCCAATGGTCCATCCTGCAACATCCGCTAAGTACGGCTATCCCCCTCAGCAAGGTTTGCAGGAGGTCCTTACTCTGGTGGATCCAATCCTCGGATCTCCCGGAAGGGCGCCCCTTTTCTTTGACCCCCCCCAAGCCACGGTGACCACGGACGCTTCTCGCCTCGGGTGGGGTGGGGGGGTACTGCATGGGCAGAACCGTTAAAGGCACGTGGACACACTCTGAGACCTTGTTTGCACATCAGTGTCCTAGAGATGAGGGCGGTGCTTTGTGTTGCAAGCACTCCAGGCCCTTCTTCCCTTAGGGACAATTGCGATTCAATCAGACAACATGTCAGTAGTCTGTATATCAACAAACGGGGGGGAACCAGATCCTATCTGCTGTGTCGAGAGGCCATGAGAGTTTGGGAATGGGCGATCACCACCAACCACTTTCTTATAGCAATGCACATTCCGGGTTGGTCCAACATTTTGGCAGACAAGCTTAGTCGAACCATCCTCTCGCCTTACGAGTGGTCTCTGAACCCGAGAGTAGCGAAGCAGATCTTCCTCAAGTGGGGTCAACCTTGCTGTGATCTTTTCGTGTCGCCTTCGAACGCAAAGTGCAACGAGTACTTCGCTCTACTTCCCCCACCAGGGGAATCCCCCCAGAGACGCTCTAGTCCATGTTTGGCCATCTGGTCTACTTTATGCTTATCCACCTCTTCCCCTGATGGCAAAATTCTTGCAGAAAGCTCATCGATTGGGGAGCAGAGTGATCCTCATAGCCCCATTCTGGCCTCGTCAAACGTGGTTCCCTTGTCTATGGTCTCATCTGTTCAATCCTCCATGGATTTTGGATCCCACTCTGGATCTGATTTCTCACCCCCTGGAGTTGACAACTCCAAACCTGGACAATCTAAGCTCACAGCTTGGTTGATCCAGTTCCAGTCAGAGCTAGGACTCCCGGTATCTCCTTCTCAGTTAAAGCTATTTTAGTAGTCACTCATAAACCTTCTACCAGAAAGGTCTTTAAGAGCAAATGGAAATGTTTTTCGATCTGGGCGGAACAGACATATGAATCCCTTTACAGCTCCTATACCAGCTGTATTAGAGTTTTTGTCGCACTTATTTGATCAAGGTGCCAGCTCCTCCACCGTCAAAGTCCAATTAGCAGCAATTTCACATTTTCATGTGGGAAGTGATCTCGGTTCGTTAGCTTCTTCCAAGATCTGCAAAACTTTCGTAAAAGGTACTTTCCTGTTAAGGCCTCCTGTGAAGGATGCTGTTCCTTCGTGGGATTTAACCCTTGTTCTTCAGGCTGTTACTGCCCCCCCCCCTTTCCACCTGCAGCTTCGGTGGATCTTAAATACTTAGCTTGGAAGACGGCCTTTCTCATTGCCGTCACTTCGGCTAGAAGGGTTTCAGAGCTTCAAGCCCTTTGTGCCAAACCTTCATATCTGGTCTTCCATAAAGATAGAGTTTCCATCAGGATCAGTCCCTCCTTCTTACCTAAAGTCGCCTCTGAGTCCAACATTAATCAATCTAATATCAATTTACCGGTGTTTTTCCCGAATTATCAAAACAAAGGTGAATACAAATTACACTCTTTGGACATGCACAGACAATTGAGGTTCTATTTACACAAGACTGCTGATCATAGGAAATCTGAGCAACTCTTTGTATCCTTTGCTAAACCCTTTCTGGGTAAACCTGTGTCAAAAGCTACATTGTCCAGATGGATTTCACAATGTATACTTCTTCCATATAAAAGTTCTGGCCGACCAGAACCTGTCTGAGTTCACGCCCATTCTACTCGATCGATTTCCATTTCTGCTGCCTTTTTGTCAAGTTGTCCTTGGATGACATTTGTTCAGCAGCCACTTGGGCTTCATCCCATACCTTTATTACCCATTACAAGCTGGATATAATTTCCAGGGGGAGGACGTCCTTTGGCTCTGCGGTGATCCAGAATATTCTTCCATGAGGTGCTCCCAAGTTTTTAGGTAGCTGGGGACTCTGTCCCACAGGTTGATGAACAAATGAAGTTAACTACTTCAGATAAAGAAGTTATGTACTTACCATAACATTCCATCTGAGTAGGTAACTTCATTTGTCAGCAACCAATCCCCCCTCCATACCCCTAACCTGTAGTTCACCCCTTTTTAGGACCTTTGTGTTCTCTATACCAGATGACATCAGGTTAGGATGTTTAGTTGATCCTTGATTGTAGTATTCTATAATGCTAAGCAAACTCGATCTGAGGACAGAGAAGTATGGCAGGGGGTTATGGGTAAGGGGGAGGAGCTTGGTGCTCGGATCTTAGTTGAATAAAGCTACCGGCTCGGATCCGATACCCACAGGTTGCTTACAAATGAAGTTGCCTACTCAGATGGAACGTTATGGTAAGTACATAACTTCTTTTTATGGACCCTCCCATTTGGACTCTTCTCATCCCCCAGGATGTTTAACAAATGCATATCTTCAGTAACAACTCACCAGAAGCTGCATGGTGCCAATGTGTGTAGTGTAACTTCTCAAGGCACACTTAACTGACAACTGGCTCTGTTCATGTGCGACCCCAGGCTGATGAGCCTTAATCTTAATAGCTTTTGTTCCTCTTTCCACATTTTCTGTATCTCGTACTTCCTGTAAACCCCTTTTTACTGCCACTTTCTTCCTCTTATTTCTCTCTAACCTCTCCTATTGCTCCTTTCTGGCATCTATCTTCTACGCTTTGTCCAGTGAAGATATGCCTTTACACTCATTCATTGCAGATGAATCTTTATGTATATAGTTTTGTATATATATTTTTTCTGTGCTACTATAAGCTTAGTTGTTTATTTTTTAATGTATAACTACACTGTATCTTATTTTTGTTAAATTGTGTTAAGCTTGTTAAATTGTATTTTGGAGATTTTTCTCCTCGGACCTCTGCTGAAAAAGGGCCATTATCCCAGTTGGACCACCCTGGTTAACTAATGTGAAGTAAATAAATAAATACAGCTACATACACACATACATATACACACACACACACATATATATATATATATATATATATATATATATATATATATATATATATATACACACACCTATATATATTTGTGTATATATGTGTGTGTGTGTATATATATTTGCATATATACACACATCGTATATTGCACTCTGCTTGATTATACATTGCACCGTTCCGTAGAATTTACATACACAGTTTTTTGTATGTAGTTGGTCTGAACTGCTGTTCTTCTTCTTTTGGCTTTCCCGGTTAGGGGTCGCCACAGCAGATCACCTGTCCGCTCATGATTGGCAGTGGAGTTTTACAGTGTCGAGTTGCCAGCCCGGCGCCCAACCTTCCACAGAAGGGGCACACACTCACACCTAGGGCCAATTTAGAGTGCCCAATCCACCTACAGCATGTCTTTGAGATGTGGGAGGAAACCGGAGCACCCGGAGGAAACCCACATGACCACAGGGAGGACATTGGTCTGAACTGCTGTTAATTCTTACATTTCTGTATTTTTTTGTTTGTGAAATGTTTTGTATTACACCCTGACTGAACCTGAAATTGGTCAATATTGATCAGTGCAATACCCCAGAAAACATACATACATACATGCATAAATAAATAAAATAAAGCTGTCCCCAAATCTGGATGTCTGTCTGATAGTCTGTCATGGTTCATGCTGTTGATTATAGCAAGGGAATCCCTGATCAGGATTTTCCACACTTTTGGCATTATGGTTAACCATGCAAAGCAATAGCTGTGTGCCTTCCCAGCTGCTTAAGTTCATTATCTGCAGTTTGGACACTGTTATGTGCATGGCATGTTTACCAGTGGAGAGTGTAAAATTCCTACACCTCAAACGTTTGGCATACCTATGCCTTAAGGCTGTACATCTCATGGCAGTAGCCATCCCCACTGTGTATTTCATGGTGGATTTTTAATGAGGATATTACACTGGAATGTGTGGGTACAGCGGTCACATATATTTGACCCAGTATTTCAAGTGCAAGTTTCCAAAGTTTGTATGAGACGTGTCGGATATCAGCTCCCTAATCTGGTAAAGACCTTCCTTGTCTGTTACTCACTTCCAAGACAGTCACTACAGATGTCTGTCCTAGGATGTGGATGATTGACGGTTTGGGGGAGGCATTGCAACAGGCAGTGGTTTTAGGGTGTCTGGATTTTATCTCAGTCTGCTTTGCATGTCAGTGTTTTAGATATGAGTGCCATCCTCCTTACTCTCCAAGTCTTTAAGGATTCCCTCCCCAGGTAATAGCCACATGACAGGACACCGGTGTATCAATAAGCAGGGGAGAATTCAGTCATGTAGGAATAACTAGTCAGATTACTTTATGGCCGACAGTTGTTTCTGTGGGGGAGACCAGTTCTCTAGCAGTCAGGCTCAGTTGTTGCTTGTTTCTACCCCACAAGTAGTCAGTCATACTCAGTGTTCTAAAATGGACAGTGCCTTGCTGAAACCTGTGTGTGTCAGTGACTGACACCTAATGTAGTAGCTGATTCTCCATCATTTGTTCATTTGAGAACGACCCAGGAATGCTGTGGTATTAAAAATGCCCCCATGGACCCTCTTATATTGTCCCCTTTCATTTGATGACGAGTCTTATCCTGGAAGGTAAAGCTCCACAAAGCTAAAGTAGTTGTCATAGCTCTTTCTTGCCCTTGACAGATTTTGTTCGTACTTGTATTGCTTCCCTTGCTAGAAAACTAGTTCTATCAAGACACTATTAACACACCCTTCAGGCAAACTTTACCATAATGTGAAATCTGACTGTCTTGTGGCCATTGACTCCCTTCTTCTCTGGAGAGTTGCAAATAATTTCTTCCTTAAAGAAACCCAGCATTCACAATTTCAAAAAAAAAAAAAGTGATGACTTCTTTCTCAGTCACAGGCAAAGGATTGGACCATTTAATAGCATGTTTCCAGTCTACCCTAGATTCTTTGTTTCCAGATTTTGATTGTGGACTGGTTAATCCTCCACCAAAACTCATTTGGTAGCCATTTCTGCTTTTTATATACAAAAGTTGCAACTCCTCTGTTCTCATAAAAAGTGCATTTTTTAAAGGATACTTTCTTGGTTAGACTTCCTTTATAGGTTCTTAGGTTCATAAGAGATTACTAGGCTAACTGCTTAAGAGCTCTTATAATCCTAGCTAAAATAACCCAATTTTACCCAATATATGACCCCAAGAGGATGGCATGGATTTGTGCTTGTGCCTTGAGTATCTTACAGATTGCCCCAGTCCCTAACAAACTTGGGCACTATCCCAGGTGTGAATTTGTGATTCCTCATCCATTGATCCAAATTATATTTGAAGAGGGCCAGGGAAGGACTATGCTTAATGTGAATAGGAAACATGCTTCAAAGAAGGGGCAATCTTTGATACACATATCTATATCTCCAGTATGTTTTGCTCGAGTCGTTGACTACGTTTAGATCTGTAGATTGGGTGACCCTCATGCTGTCTGACTTGTGGATGGTATAGCAGCTCCATTAGGATTTTGGCATAGGTCAACCCTTAATAGTCAGTTGGAAACAGAGTAAAGGGATAGGGCTTTTAGTCTACCCACACAGGATCTGTAGTTTACACCCTATATTTTCTTTGTGAGGAACCTCTGAGGTCGAACTAGTTGCTGCAGGTGCCTGGTCAAATACATTATTGGTCTAATGAGGGGTGAATACACTGGGACTATAATTTCCTTGGAACTGGATGCCATACCTTTACTTATAAGTTGTGCCACATAGGTTTTCCTCACCACTGTTGACCCATGGCAGTCAAACGTTCAGGCTACTACCTATCTGTGTACCTAGATCTCTCACCTGTAAGTCTACTCTTAGAGAGGTGTGTTATTCATGTTGCAATTTGCAAGGGTATTTGACATCCCAAAGGGTATGATGCATTTTTTCGCATTTAGTTTTAGGTCATGGTTCTGGCACCAATCATCTGGATGGTCTAGACCCAGGTAAATGATATCTACATTGGTGGGGGATTCAGTGATTGCCCCCAGCTTGCAGTCATTGGCAAATTGTCATCCAGAGGTCTTCCACATCAGCTTTAACCTCAGAGAAGTAAATTTCAAATGGGAGTGGTCCCAGCATTGACTCATGTGACACACCAGTAGTAACTGGCCTCTTGCTGGGTCTGGATTCACCCACTTTTAACTGTTGTCCTGTCCGTTTACCAGTTGGCTATCTACAGTAAACTTTCAGTTAACCGGAACTCAAGCAACTGGCGCTCTCAAGTAACCTGCAAAAAATATTGAAAAAGTAATTTTCATGTGCTGCACTTTGTTTTCCCCCCGCAGAAACATAACTTACATTTTTAGAGTTTGAGTTTTAAAAAGGAAGATAGGAATAAATTCCCCTCTCCCCAACCTGAGAACAAGTCAAACCAAACAAATAGTATAGGGTGCACTGTTAGTCAGTCCTATTTTTAATAGTAACTCTCAAGCAACCAGAAACTACAGCTGCTAAGTTGTCCATTTCGCCTTTGTTCTTGCTGTTTGGGTTCGGAGCCGATCCTCTGCTCTGGCTCTGCCATCTTCTATAGCTCGAGAGCTGTTTACTGGCTCAAGGCTACCCCTTATCCCAGCATTCCCAGCGTCAGCTACCCAGATCTCATTTGCCGCTTCAGCTGCGAGGTTGCTTCCTTACTGGCTCAGGCTTAGTATAGTTTTTTCTATTAATATATTGTTTATTCTTGAAAGTTTGTCAAGTACTTGTCTATTTTTTGTCTCGATAATATTCCTTTATCCCTTATCGCTTTTTAGTGTATTTTAGCTTTGTTGGCCGTCGCTCCATAACTCGCAGGCCTTCTGTTCCCTTGAACTAGTTTGAGGGCCCCCCCCCCAAGGATAGCCATTTAAATTAGAGGCTTTTCTTGTGTTCCTTAACTGTAAAAAAAAAAAAAAAGTCTATTTGTTTCTTGTTTTTTGTAGTATAGCTTTTTGTTGTTGTTGTTACTTTAATGTCTAAAGATACCAATGTATCTGGCTTCAAAAAGTGTGACTCATGATGTCAGAAAATGTCTCTGACAGATGGGCACACTGTTGTTGTCTTGAGGCTTTTCCCGGTTAGGGGTCGCCACAGCGAAACTCTGGTCCGCTAATGATTGTTAGTAGATTTTCACGAACGCCGAGGTGCCAGCTCGATGTTCAGCCTACAATGAAGGCACGTCCATTTACGTATGTCTTTCGAATGCCCACCCAACCGTGGGGAGGACATACGGACTCCATTAGTTGTGTATATTGTTTGGACCTGTTCACCTGCAGGACTCCTGTTCTATATTTCATGCTTTTAGTACAAGGGTCCTGCAGGAGCACAAAAACAAATTAATCCTTCAGGGATTATTGAAGCCTCAGGATTCTCCAGCTAAAAGTACTCAACCAGCAAAATCCCCCAAGTCTGTCAAGCTGTGTCAGCTCCACCTTCGGAACAGACTCCTTTACTTGACCAACCAAGTATGTCGGTGCCGGCTGGCACCGACAAGACAACTCCTCCGTCGGCTCCATCTGCTATTTTGGAGCCGTCTCGGAGGCATAAGAGGCTGAGGTCTCCGTCCTTGGAGTCCATCCACTCGGCACCTCAGTCACCTTTGTTAGAGTGAACGTAGCCATCATTCTTCCCACTCCTCTCAATCCTCTAGATTATCGGATCATGATGTGGAGAGTGTAGTAAGTAGGTTGCTTAAGTCACAGGCACTGGCAAAAATTCTGTCCAGCCCACCTCAACAGGTATCTGCTCCAACCACCTCTATTTCTGTTCCTCCTCCGACTACATTTAGCTCAGTGCCAGAGACCATGGATCCACAGGTAGTAGAACCGTCTGCGCTGATCATCATCTCTCCTTTGGTTCTGACGTTGGCTCCAATTACCTCAATTGTACCTTCTATCGAGTGATCTGGACGCCGAAGCGCTCTCGTCTGCTCCGAGGGGGGGGGTGGCATCGGACCCTTGTCTGACCCCGATGTTCATCGTGTTACAATGTTGTAGTCTTTACACTTGGGTTATCCTGCCGTCAGGCAGTCCCTCAGTCGGCCAGGGTTCCAAAGTCTCGGTTTGGCGTCAGTTGCTGTCGCTTCTTCCCTGACGTCAGTGCGACAGGTGTATACAAGATGCAGCCGACACCATTTTCTTCAGTCTTTCTTGCCACGTGGTGCCTGAAGCAAAAGCAGTTCACAAGTGCCGGTCGGCCGACTTGGCAGATTTTCATTCCGAATCCAGAACCGAAGTCTTCTACAAAGCTAAGTACCCCATTGGGGAAACTTTTTCTTGCCTCAGACCGATGTCAGTAAAAGTTAATAACTGTATTTCTTGTGGGAAGCAAATACCTCATAAGGATTTCCATTCTTATTGTATCCCATGCCTAGGCCCAGACCACGATGTCACAGGTTGTCTGTTTTGTGCTAGGTTTAACAAGCGCACTATTAAACGTCGGTTTGATTTTGCCCGACAATATTTTGGCAGAAAATTCAATTACACCATGCCATCGGAACTACCAACGACCGGAATACACAAAAAGCGCAAAGACAAGGACAGGCATCCGAGGCCCAAAACTGACAACGAAGCCTCTTCTAGGCCAGTCGCCAGTTCCCTGGTTTTCAGCGAGGCGCCTTCGCAGCCCCTAACAACCGCTTCTTTGGAACCACAGGCCACCTCGGACTCCCACATGGAGATGGCTGGGCCTACGGACGCACCAGATTTACAGCCTACCGAGATTAACCCTTCAGAGGGATCCGGAGTAGCTGAACAACCTGTAGCTTCAGAGGGTGTTTTCAGACCTACTCAGTTAACAATTAAATCTTCTGCTAAGTCTAAAATCCCTTTCAAAACTAAGAAACAACTTCAACATTCACCAGGATAGGCCTCCATGCCCAAGAAACAAATGCTCAAAATGGCCGAAGACTTAATTACTCTGATCAGGAGGTCCCATCCCCCTCCTGATAAAAGGCCTAGACAGGATGCAGACTATGACTCATCCGACCAGGTATCCATCTCTTCAGATACATCCTCAGACCTAGGATACTCTTTACCCCCTTATGAAGATTCTGATGCTGAGGAATCAATTCCTTCAGCCTCTCCGCCAGAGGACTACTCCTTTGGGGAAACCTTACATACCATGAGGGAGCATTTCCATTGGGAGGGCCAGGATTATTCAGAATCCAAGAAAAGGCTCAGAGATTCATAGGTAGATACTAGGCTATCTGCCCCAGGGCATTTATAAGCCTAGCCAGAGTGTATTTGGCTTCCTCCTCCCTATTAGATTAGCCTACTATGCCTCTGTAAAGTAGGTCACAGAAGGTACTCTTTAAGATTAGTTTACTGTGCCCCTGTCTAGCAGGGACACAGAAGAGATCCCAGGGGTGAATTTACGATTTCCCATCCACGCGTCCAGATTTCGCTTGGAGGGTCAGCGAGGGGCAACGTCTAACATGAATTGGGATTCTATTCGAGTGAGGAGAGCCTCTGAGAAATGAATCTGTCCCTCCAGCATGTCCTATTTATTTTTGTGCTGAGGTTTAAGTCCCTGGAGCGTGTAGCTCTAAGGGACTTGGATTTTTTGAGGTGGCGCATGTCCATTAATTCTGGGTTTGACATGGCTTTGTACGTCAGGCATAGATCGCCTCTGAGTAGACTGTAAGCAACTGAGTAGAGCTGGAGTTTCTTTAGTCGAGCTGCATAGGACATCTGTTTGTAGCCCATGATCCTCTTGGTGAGGTACTTTTGGGGTCTCTCCAGTTGCTGCAGGTGTCGGGTAAGGTGCATCCCAAAAGGGGCATTGTATTCAGTTATGGGCCTGATGAGTGACGAGTAGAGGGGCACAATGACCTCTCTTGATCTAGATGCGAACCCTTTCGTGTTAAGGTGGGCTATATAGAATGACTTTCTAACCACTTTGGCAACTTGATTATCAAAGGAGAGATTACTATCTATGTTGGTCCCCAAATCTCTAATTACTTCTTCCGTACTTAATGGATTACCACCTATGTGGTAATTTGTGGGCACCTTGTTTTTCCCAAAGGGGATGACTATACACTTTTTAGCATTTAGCTTGAGGCCGTGGCTCTGGCACCAAGCATCTGTCTCTGTGAGACCCTTTTGGAGGATGCTTGTGTCAGCTGGAGAGTCGATTATGGCCCCCAGTTTGCAGTCATCTGCGAACTTTGTCAGCCATAATCCCCCCGTGTTAGCCTGAACCTCAGAGAAGTATATACCGAACAAGAGAGGTCCCAGAACTGAGCCCTGTGGGACGCCACTTGTAACTGGTTTGGATTTGAACATGGCACCTGCGATTCTGACCATGTGGGTTCTGTCCCTGAGCCAGTTTGCAACCCATCTTATGATAGAGGGGTTGATATTTAAGCTGGTAAGCTTATTTATGATGCCCGAGTGGGGTATTGTGTCGAAGGCTTTTGCGAGGTCCAGGTAGGCTGTGTGGACTACCTTGTCCTCATCTATGGCTTTGGTAACTGTAAGAAATCAACTAGGTTTAAGAGGCAAGATCTGCCCTTAAAGCCGAATTGGGTAGGGTCCAGTGTCTGGAGGCTCCCAATGTCTTTGTTTATGAGTTCCATGATAATACGCTCCATAGCTTTACAGACCAGACTAGTCAGGCTTATGGGGGCGATAGTTCCTGGGGTCCATTGTGGCACCACCTTTGTGGAGTGGGACCACTGTAGCTGTACCCCATTCATTGGGTACATGTCCTGTAGTAAGGCTAAGTTTGAACAGTGACTTAATGTGAGAGTTCAGTTCTTCTTGGAGCTCGTGTAAGACACAGCCTGGGACACCGTCTGGTCCCATAGATGCTGTGTTTTTTGCTTTGGAGAGGGCAGCTTTCACCTGTGCATCTGTGATATCAGGGAGGTTACATTCAGTTGGGATAGGCATTTGCTCCTTTGGGGGGGAAGGGGGGGGGTTTGCGCTAAATCTGTCTGCCAGGATGTTGGGTATGTCTGTAGGTTTGGTATATTTTGTACCGTTATGCAACAATTCAGAGCATATCTGGGAGTTTCCACCCATATTCCTGACATAACTAAAGAAGGCCTTGTGATTATCTTTAGTGTCTAGGGCAATTTTTCTTTCAAAACTGGCCTTTGATGATTTTGAGGGATCGAAGTTTCTTGCTATTACTGATCAGAGATGCCTTTCCTTTTTGGGATTTTGCTCTGTCATGTCGTAGCTTCCTCCTTCTGTTGTATAGCTTATTTATGGCCGGGGTCCACCAGACAGGTCTCCTGTTTTTGGAGGAGTGTCTTGGTTCTGTTTGGGATAGCACGATCCATGCATTCCTGCAGGTGCTCATAGAATGTATTTGTAAAGGATTCTGCGGATTGGGCTGTATTATCCTCTTGCCCGGGGGCTTTGAAGGATTCCACTTCAGTCTTGAGAAGTGCAAAGTTGGCTTTTGAGAAATTCTTTACAGTGATTTCCTTGGCTGGGGGTGGGGACCGGATATGGATGTCCAGGAAAATTTGTTTATGGTCTGATCTTACCAATGAGGGGTTTACCTCTGGTGTGGAACAGAGTCCCCATGTTGGTGGTGACCAGGTCCAATATGTTCCCTCTTATGGGAGTTGTTCCATCGCGTTAGAGTTTATATTTTCCAGGAACCATTGGGCGAGGGTGTTTGGGCTTCAGTAGTTTTCCCAGTCAATGTTTGGGTAGTTGAAGTCACCCAATAGCATAGTGCTTGGAGAGAATTTCATATTCTCCAGTGTTCTCAGGAATGCCAAGTGGGGTTCCTGTAATAGGGAGGGTGTTCTGTAGCAGGCTACAAACTGAAATGCAGTTTTGCCCGTTGTTAGCTGCACATGGATGGTTTCCGATGCTTCGTGCAGTGCCACTAACCTGGAGGTGTAGGTATCTTTGATGAATATAGATACTCCCCCTCCTTTTGTGCTTCGGTCTGAATTTTGGGGCCGAAACGCATGGTATGAGTTATAACCTGGTAATGCTGGGGTGCTCTCAAGAGCCTTGAACCAGGTTTCTGTTACTGCACAGACATCAATTTTCTCCATACTGAGAGCCTCGAGTGCGTGCATCTTGAGGTTTAGACTTCTGGCACTGAGTAGCATTACCTTTAGTTTTTTTTTATCCTTGGGTTGTCTATGGAGGTGGGTTTGTCCTTTGAGCCTTGCGTAAAAAAGGCACCATGGGGGTGGCAAGAGCCTTGGCCAGTATAGAAAAGCCTAAGGGTGACAGGTGCAAGCCATCCCTAGCGAAGCAGTGTGGCTTGTCGAGCATGTCATCCCCGGCTGACAGACACTGGATCCCCTTTGAATGACACCAATACTTTAGCCAATTGTTGAAACTGATCATTTTGTCTTTATACTGTGGCATCATTCTTGGTGAGGGCAAGATGCTACTCAAGGTCAGGGTCATACCAGCCTGGGCTACATGATCAGAGAGCTCCTCTATGTCTCTCTTCATGTAGTCCAGGGAGGTACGTTTCAGGTCATTCACACCAGCATGGACAATGACAGAGTCATTATTGTACTTGCTTTGGAGTGACCTGAGTGCTTGCGTTATGTGGCGGATCCTGGCACCCGACAGGCAGCTTACAGTGACCTTCTCCTTGTTCAGTCTGGTGAGCGGGACGTCAGTGTGCCGGACAACAGAGTCCCCTATAACAAGTGTATTTGGTGTGTTGTTTGGCCTTAAGGGCTGTGACTGTGAGGCACACTGATTTTGTGAGAGATGTGATTCGTAGGTATTGTTGAAGGGTGGCTGTTGCTTGGATATCTGCTTAAGAGGTCTTTGCTGTTTAGGCAGATTTTTATTTAGAGCCTCTGAGTATGTTTTTGTGTGTTTATGTGTTGGGTATGCAGATGCAATAGGTCTGTGTGAGACTGGATTTGTGGTGCGGGTGGTTACCTTTTCCTCCTGACTGACTGTGCTAGTCTTGGGTTGAGAGAGCTCTGCCTCCAATTTGGCTGTGTAACTGCACCTCTCACATGTATTACAATTTGTTGGAAGGAGGAGAGGGTTGTCTGTGTACATAAGGCAATTGTAACATTGCCTCAGAATTCCCAGATTCACCAGCTGGACTGGAGAATAACCCTGAAACTGACTATTGGACATACCAGATTAGTATAGGGAACTGTTTTTTTACTGATCAGATTAGGGAAGGGAACTGATTTTTCACTTTATCAGGAAGGACCAAAGGGGAGCCAAATACTTATGAGAAGTCAAGGAGGGTGTAGTGCTTTAGTTAGTTAATGTTTCCTTTTAAGAGCTGAGCAAGTGCAGGGCTTTAGAAAGAGAATAGAGTGATTTTTGAACAGTTCTAAGGGAAAAAGTGAAGAGCAGACTTTGTGGAGCCAGGAATAGTTTAAACCTGTTTAGGCGGCGCTGCCCGATGCTGCTCAGTGTGCAAAACCGTGCAAAGAGAGTTGTAGGGTTTTAAGAGAGAGCTCAAGGAGTTTAGAATTGACCCAAAATGGCCAATAGAACTACAGCTTCTAGGCAGTAACCACTCCTACAGGGACAGGCAGGCTCTTCAGTGTTTACCACTGCCACTGGTGAACACAGAGACTTCCCTTTAGCCCAAGCAAGCACTGGCCTTCTAGAAACTTCCAAACAGTTCAGAACAGCAAATCTGTAACTGAACTTTCTTAACTTTCAGAAAGTGGGAAAAAAAACAAGATTTTTTTTTTCTTTTTTGTTGTAGTTTAAAGGTAGCAGAGATATACAAGCAGCAAAATGTTCACAACGGTGCAATAAATGACCCCACATTTGAGTGCTAGGCCAAAATCAGGTAAAATGCAGTTTTTAGAGAAAAAAATGATTTTAAATTAAGTGCAACACAGGAAATGCAGTAAACAGGCTCTAGATGTGTTCCAAGTACCGTTACTGTTACAGATATAAACTTTAGCAAACCGGAAAATGCCAAAAAGTAGGCAGCAAAGCAGTAAAACTCAACAAAAAATCAGAAGAAAATACTTAAAATCACAAAAGTGGCTCCTTTTCTTCTCTCAGCATTTGTTCCCCTAGGTAGGTGCTTCAGCAACAGCTAGCAAGCCTGGAAAGATTTCCTTTTATTACCTCAACACAGACCCCTTGCGATTCCGCCAGTGTTAGATATTGTGGATGATGTGTATACTGAATCCTATTTAAATCCTGATTCTTTACCACCTCCTCCAGTTAAGCCAGACAGATACTACAGAGTCCCTGACTCTCAGAAATTTCTTTATAAAAGCCCTGTTGCTGACCCTGAAACTATTTCCCAGGGTCCCAGAGGGGTAAAGGCCTCTACAGCAAAAAATCCAGTCCCCTCTGACAGAGATTCCAGGGCATTAGACAGATGGGAAAGAAAGTATATACATCTGCAACTTTAGCAATGAGGGCCTTAAATTGCCAGTTTCACATGCTAAAATATCAGCAATATTTGAGGTCTCAGATGAAACAAAAAATGCTTCCAAATTCAGATCTTCCTAATTATAAGGAAATGCAGGGTTTATTGCATGCAGCTGAACAAGTGGGAAAACATACTTTGCAATGTGGTTTTGATTCATTAGAGGCCTCTTGTAGAGCAGCAGTTACAGGGTCTGTCATTAGAAGACATGCTTGGTTAAAAGAACAGACTTTACCAGATCATGTTAAAGCAAAATTATTGGATGCACCTTTGCAGCAGGATGTTTTATTTGGAGTTAAGGCAGAAGAGGTATTAAAGAAAATGGAGGATAAGGCAAAATCTATGCAAACGGTTTAGGATTTCTTACAGGTTCAGCCTCCTCGATTTAGCAGAAATTGGCCAACAAAGAATTGGCCCTTTCCAGTTACAGATGGACCTCAAAGGGGCAGATACAGACGTCCAAGAGGCAGAGGTCAACCACAAGGTCCTTAAGGTTTCGACAATGGGGTGCATCAACCCAGAAAGAAGGGGAAGACAGGCCTCAACCTTATAAAAAAACAGCCCCAATGACTTCCCACTACAGCTGCCAAACACTTCTCTCTTGGCAACCCCCTTGGGAGGAAAACTGGCACTTTTCTGTCACAATTGGCATATGATCACCAAAGACAAATGGATTCTCAGCATTGTATCTGAAGGTTACAGGTTCCACTTTCACACTCTGCCAAGGTTAAAAGGAATGCCAAATCTGCCACCAAATCAATGGGCATAGGTTCAGACAAATTACAGCACTCATGGACATGAGAGCTATTCAGAAAGTACCAACACAGGAGCAAGGACAAGGATTTTACTCAAGACTCTTTCTGGTTCCCAGAAAGGACAAAGCCTGGAGGCCCATTCTGGATCTTTCTTCTCTAAACACTTACCTGGATGTTCCAAAATTCAAAATGTTGACACTACAGCAGCTTCTTCCCATGCTGGGCAAGAAAGCTTGGCTCGTAACTTTGGACCTCAAGGAGTCATACCTGCATGTCCCTATCAGACAAAACTGCAGAAGATACCTCAGATTCTTAGCAGGTTCAATGCATTATCAGCAAAAGTAAATTAAGGCACCAAAGTTACACACTGGAAATCCGTCACTCTACTTTATTGCAGAAGACAAACGGTAAGCGCTTTCACAACTTAATGTTGCTTCATCAGACCACATCACTACAACTGATGCTTGTAGTGATGTGGTTTGATGAAGCAACATTAAGTTGTGAAAGCGTTTACCGTTTGTCTTCTGCAATAAAGTACAGTGACTGATTTCCAGTGTGCAACTTTGGTGCCTTAATTTACTTTTGCTGCTGTTGTGTGTTTTGGGCACCTCACTGTACCTGCAGCCGTTTGGTTTTTGCATCTTCAATGCATTACCAATTCTCTCCACTGCCCTTTGGCTTATCTACTGCGCCCAGGGTCTTTACAAAATGCCTGGCACCTGTAATTGCATTTTGCAGACAAAAAGGAATTCAAATTTACCCATATTTGGACGACTGCCTTATTCAAGCAGAGAGCAAAGACATTCTTCTAAAGCAACTGGCGTTTGTAAAAAGATTGCTAATTTGCCTAGGGTACACAGTAAACAAAAAGAAGTCAAAACTAGTGCCCTCACAAGACATAATATTCCAGGGTGCCAGCTTAAATACAACGGCCCAGATGGCTTATCTCACGCCAGACAAGCAAGGACAACTGACTCAATATTTCCAATTGATGGCAACAATGACCCAACTCCCTGCAAGAAAAATTATGCAGGCCTTGGGTTACATGGCATCTTGAATACTACTAATTCCGTATGCCAGACTGCATATGAGGAAACTACAGTGGTACCTAAAGAGTGTCTGGTCTCAACACTGTCACAGTTTGGAAACAGTAATACCACTTATTCCTTGCCTTCAACAGGAGTTTCGATGATGGGCTCAAACCTGTCACCTCAACAAGGGACAGCCTTTCACTCAACCCACAGCCAGGCAAACACTGGCAACAGATGCATCGGATTACGCCTGGGGAGCATACATGGCAGGAAAATGTATTCAGGGCAAGTGGCCTGCAGAACAAAGGCATCTTCACATCAATCAAAAAGAGATGCTAGCTGTACAAAATGCCCTTATAGCTTTCAAGGACCTTCTGCATCCAGGACCACTACTACTAAAGACAGACAACACCACAGTTATGTAGTACATAAACAAGCAAGGGGGCACTCATTCTTATCCCCTCTGCAGACAAGCCATGACCTTGTGGAACACAGCTCTAACCTATCATGTTCATCGGCAAGCACAATTCCTGCCAGGAGAGAAAAAACACACTGGCAGACGACTTAAGCAGAAACATCATGGATCTGCACAAGTGGAAATTACATCCACAAATATTCAGAAAAATAACACAAAAATGGTGAAGCCCGGACATAGATCTGTTTGCATCCCCAATGAATTGCCAGCTACAGAAATTCTGCACAAAGACTTACCACCCACAAGCATGGAAAGTGGATGCCCTCTCATTCAGCTGGAAAAACCTATAAGTATATGCTTTCCTACCACTACCTCTCCTTTCAAAGGTACTCGTAAAAGCCAGACAAGAAAAGCCAAAGATGATCCTGATTGGGTGGCCACACCAGCACTGGTACCCAATCTTAAAGAATTTAGCACAAGGTCCACCCCGGATTTTGCCTCAAATCCCACATCTTCTGACTCAGCAAAACAATCAGATACTTCACAGCCAGCTCAAGACTTTAAACCTGGCTGCATGGCAGAGTCCTTAGTCAAGCAAGCAATGCCTCTCTCCAAAGCTGTTATGGATGTCATTCTGGAGGCCAGAAGGCCTAGCACCAGGAAAGCCTATTCGGATAAATGGAAGAGATTATGTGCCTGGAACCAGGCTCACAGCCTTGACCATCTTGTCCCAAATATTCCTCATACTACAATACTTAACTGAGATGCTTGACAAAGGCCTCTCCTTTTCATCCATCAAGATCCACGCCTCTGCCATCTCTGCTCATTACAACACAGACCCACCTATTTTTTCTAATCCTTTGCTAAAACAGTACCTCAGAAGGGCTAGAAACATAAGACCGCCCCGTAGAGCACCAACTCCAACTTGGGACCTCAACTTCATGTTGGAAAAATTAACTTTGCCTCCTTTTGAGCCAGCTAACTCAGCAGACTTAAAATATGTATCTTGGAAAACTGCTCTGCTCCTGGCAATAACCTCAGCATGAAGAGTTTCAGAATTACAGGCACTAATGACAGTGGAACCCTTCATCATTTTCCACCAAGACACAGGGGGTCTTTACGAACAAACCCTACTTTTATGCCAAAGGTGGTATCAAGTGTGGCTCTAAACCAAACTATTCACTTGCCAACTTTTTATCCAAATCCACAGAATAAAGGGGAGAGACTTCTGCATTCCTTGGACATACACAGGCAGTTACGCTTCTACTTGGACAAAACGAAAGCTTTCAGAAAAGCTGAGCAATTGTTTATAGCATATGCTGCAGGAGCACAGGGAAAAGCCATTTCAAAACAGACCATTTCAAAGTTGTTAGGACACTGTATACGTTTCTGCTATACACACCATGGGAAAACTGTACCTAACAGCATTAGGTCTCATTCCACCAGGGCAATAGCCACTTCAACTACCTACCAAAGACATTTTGGAAGCAGCAACTTGGAGTTCTGTACATACCTTCACCAAGCATTACCATCTGCCTCTACTCTAAATACAGAGCTGGCTTTGCCACTGCAGTGCTGCAGGGCCTTATAGCCACCCCTAATGCCTTATAGAACCAGCCACCCTACCTCATCTTTGGGATTCTACACAAGTGTAATGACTGCAGCAGTGTAACATGATGAACATAGTACAGTTTTGTACCTACCATAAATGTAGATGTTTGAGTGTATACACTGCTGCAGTCTAGGTTACCCTCCCTCCTTCCCCTCTTACTTGGTGGCACTTAACTAAGCCTTCTACCCTTTGCTACCTATGGGGAGTATTTGCTTGTAACAAAGTTTTTGATTGCTTTTCTTATGTATGTTTTATTAGCAATTTGCATTGCCTACCTTTTTGGGGGCACCTGACATCTGAGGCAAGAAAAACTGAAGAAAATGGCGTTGGCTGCTTCTTATATACCCCTGTCGCACTGACGTCATGGAAGAAGCGACAGCAACCGATGCTGGACCAAGACTTCGGAACTCTGGCCGACTTGAGGGACCGCCTGACGGCAGGATAACCCAAGTGTAATGACTGCAATAGTGAATACACTGTCTTATCTTTTCAGAGCCGGTCCCCAGTTTTGGAACCGGTATCCGAAATACAAAAATCTCTATTATTACAGTCGGTACCACCTTCGATCCAGTCATCTCTGTCTTCCATTAGCCTCTCCGATTTGGATGTGGATCGTGTGGTGCAGAAGCTTTTAGAGGCACCGGCCTTTGCAAAATTTTTATCGGCTCCGACCCAGGCGGCTTCGGAGCCGAAGACTCTTATGCCAGCTTTAACTCTTCCTCCTCCAAGCCGTACCGGTCCTTCTGAGCTGGAGGAGTTGGACTTGTTGATCGTGGAGCCTTCAGAACCAACACCTGCTCCAGTGTCTTCGGCTCAGTTTACTCTGACGTCCTCGGCGCTGATCGAGGATTCTAGGAACTTACACTCTCTGGTCAGGTCTGGGGAGGATAGTCGAACTGACTTGTCAGTTCCGACTCTGCCTCTTGGGTCTTCGGCTCAGATGAGCTTGGCTCCTACCTCTGGCTCTGAGCCCACTGTCCCGGTGCCGGGGGTATCGACTGTTTTCTCATATGCGTCGGTCCCTTTGCATTGGAGGACAGGTGCCTTCAAAGCCATGAGTAGAGTTTTGTCTCCTAAGACATCCTCAACCTCAGGTCCAGTTTCTTCCTCTCCTAAAGTGCCTGTGTCTGCTTCTGCTTCACAGATTCTGTAGCGTAGAGACTTAGAGCCTCAGGAAGCCCCATTGGGTGGCCCATGCTCTTCCGCGACCTCACCAGAAGCTCCCACTGACAAGTTTTCCAGGAAGAGAGTTTGTAAGAAGAAACATCAAGACTCCCCACAGGAGTCCCTGATATCTGATACTGACTTGGATGAATCAGAAGGGTCTCCCTCTGAAGATATCACATTTGCTGAGATACCAGAAATCCTTAGGCAGAGGGGTGAATGGCAGTCCACAAACCCTACTGAAGATGAGTCAGTGCTCCTGAAGGCTATCGGGTCTCAGCCCTCCACCTCTTGGTAGTCTCCACCCTTCGATGAGTTTATGCAGCTGGTCTCACGAAGGGTGTAGGAGTCTCCAGACACCATGGAGCCTGTTTCTGGGAGGCCTAATAAATTCAACTCTGCTCCCCAAGACAAATCCTTCCTGACCAAGGATGTGCCAGTAGATGCCATGGTGGTGGTGGCAGCCACCAAAAAATAAATTTCAGATACTTCCTCTTCTATCCATCCTCCTAACAGAGATTCCAGAATTATGGATAGATATGGGAAGCGCACTTGTAGTTCAGCGACTTTTGCACTCCATTTGCTCAACTACCTAACCCATTTCACGAGACTGCAAAGAGATCTCCTTAAAGAGCTGGGAGATGCTCTTCAGGGTACAGTAGCCGCAGGAGCTATAGACAAAGTTGCCTCCCAGCTTGCTACCCTCAACTCCATTGTTAATTTGTCCATGCGCCTCATTTCATATGCAGCTGATGGAATGAGCAGGGCAGCGGGTACAGGTGTTGCTCTTGGGCGACACTCCGGGATGCGCTTGAGTTCCTTCAAGGAGCCCTTCAAGTCATACTTTGTCAATACCCCTTTTGATGTCTCATCCTTTTTCGGGCCCAAAGTTAAGGAAACTTTGACCAGGTGTGAGCAGGAAGGAAAGTCTGCCGTCTGAGTCCGTTTTTCCACCCCTATCAGTCCCTACCCCAAGGGTCAAAGGGGAGGGAAAATGTGGTTCCGAAAAGCCCAAAAAGCCTTTCAGGACAAACGTGGTGAACCCCCTTCCAGGGGCAGAGGAGGAGGCTATAATGGAAGACGCTGCCCCCTTGGCAGAGGTGGTTCGCAACACCAGGGTGACAGAGATCACTTTGGGGAAACCCTACCAGCGCTCCTGAAAGGTGCCCTGACTGTCCTACTCTGGAGGCAGTTTGGGCTCGCTTATCTGTGCATCCAGATGCCTGGCTCAAAATAACAAATGACAACTGGGTACAAAGTATCCTTTCGCCACACCCCTTCCACCGACGAGGAAAATCCCAGACGTTCCATCCAGTTACAGGAGAGCAGGCAACAGTAGAGGTCCAAACGTTGCTATGAAAAAGTCATCCAACTAGTCCCGGCAGACCAGACAGGATCCAGAACTTACTCAAAATTCTTTTTAGTTCCAAAAAAGACATGGGACTAGAGACCTATATTGGACCTCAGCAGGCTAAACAAATCTGTCAAAAAGAAGTTTTGAATGGTCACGCTTCAGTCGTTACTTCCATTCTTAGGGAAATGCAATTGGATGTGTTCGATAGATCTCCAGGATGCGTACTACCGCATAAAAATGGCCAGACCATCCAGGGATCATCTGCGCTTCCAGCTGGGAGCCAATCATTACCAGTTTTGAGCCCTGCCCTTTGGTCTCACTACAGACCCCAGAGTGTTCAAATGTATGGCAGTGGTCACGGCTCACCTGAGACGTTTATGATTCCAGATGTGTCCGTACCTAGATGACTGGCTCCTCACCGCCACCACCAGGCATCAACTCATTCAAGCCAGGGACTCCACTTTGTCACTCTGCAGCCAGCTGGGCATTACAATAATCTCAGAAAAATCTGCCTTGTCGCCATCGCAACATACCGTTTTTATCGGAGCAGAACTGGACACCACCACACTAAGACTTCTAGTAGAAAGAGTCTTTCTACTCTGTCAGCAGGTCTGCATTCTGATATCCAAAAACAAGGCTCCAGCATCAGAAGTTCTAAAGTTGTTAGGTGGTATGGCAGCTGCAATTCTGGCCAATACCGCTGGGTCATCTGCACATGCAGATACTGCAATGGCTGTTCACTCAATGGTCTACCAAGAGCTTCCCATGTCTCACCGGATAATGATCACAAACTCTTGCAAAAAGGATCTTCACTGGTGGTTAACCTCACGATAGGATGCCCTTTTGTTTTACCCCCACCAGCGGCCACAGTGACCATGGACACTTCCCTGATAGGGTGGGGAGGCATTTTCAGGGAAGGACAGCCCAAGGCACATGGACCGATCAAAAGACACATCTGCACATCAGTGTCTTAGAGATGAGAGCAGTGCGTTTGGTGTTGCAGTACTTCCAGGACTATCTTCCTCTGGGTATGATTGCAATTCAGACAGACATGTCAGTGGTCTGGTACTTGAACAAACATAGAGGAACCAGGCCTTATTCCCTTTATCGCGAGGCCGTAAGAGTATGGCATTGGGGCTATATCCACCTAGCACTTTGTTAGCAACGCTCGTCCCGGGGAAATCCAACGTGATGGCAGAAAAGCAGAGCATTTTTGTTGTGGTCCCTCAAGAAAGAAATAGCGGACTGGATATTCCGCAGGTGGGGCCAACCTTGCTGCGAGCTTTTTGCCAGCCACATGAACACGAAATGCAGAAGCTACTTTGCCCTGATTCCCCGTCCGGGAGAAGCCCCAAGGGACGCACTCGTTCACGATTGGCCTCCCAGTCTCCTCTATGCATTTCCATCAATCCTGTTGATACCCAAGGTTCTACAGAAAGCAAAGAACTCTGTGAAGGACCATCATTCTAATAGCCCCTTCATTGACCTCGTCAGATTTGGTTCCCCTTCCGTCAACGTCATCTTTTGGAGGACCTTTGGATTCTGGACCCATTTCCGGACCTTCTGACCCACTCATCTGGGGAACCTCATCAATCTCTACGGTCCCTGAAGCCAACAACTTGGCTGCTCCAATTCCCATCATAGCCAAGTTCCATAACCTTTCCAATGAGACTAAGCAAATTCTCTTATCCTCTCATAAATCTTCTATGAGGAAGCTATTCTTCTTTTTCTTCTTCTTTCGGCTTTTTCCCGGTTAGGGGTCGCCACAGCGGATCACCTTGTCTGCACATTGAATGGCAGTGGAGTTTTACGGTGTCGAGTTGCCAGCCCGGCGCCCAACCTTCCACAGAAGGCACACTCACACGCACACCTAGGGCCAATTTAGAGTGTCCAATCCACCTGCAGCATGTCTTTGGGATGTGGGAGGAAACCGGAGCACCCGGAGGAAACCCACGCGACCACAGGGAGGACATGCAGACTCCGCACAGAAGGCACCCCAGCCGAGGATCGAACCGGAGAACCTCTTGCTGTGAGGCGGCAATGCTAACCACTGCACCACCGTGGCCGCCCTTTCTATGAGGAAGCTATACCTTAGCAAATTGAAAAAAAATTCTATATGGGCCTCTAAAAACAATATTGATCCTTACCCAGCCTCTATGGCCTCCATTTTAGAATTCTTGACCATGGTTTTCAACAAAGGAGCTGCAGCAGCAACAGTTCGTGTTCAACTTGCTGCCATTTCTAATTTTCATCTTGGATTCGAAGGATTGAATATTATGTCACACAGATTATCCAAAGCCTTGCTCAAAGGGACTTTTCCTCTCAGACCACCTGTGAAATCTTCTTACTCCCCATGGAATTTAAATTTTATGCATTTCCCGCATTATTCTTCCTCCATTTGAACCAGCTTCCTCATGTGACTTCAAATCTTTGTCATGGAAGACTGTCTTTTTAGTAGCTATTACTTCTGTCCGCAGTGTGTCAGAGCTTCAAGCTTTGTCCATCAAGCTTCCTCACTTGATTTTCCATGCTGACAGAATCTCACTTCGAACAAACCCCTCCTTTTTGCCTAAGGTTAAACTAATCTTAATCAAATTATTGATTTGCCAGATGTTCATCGTGTTTCACTGTTGCAGTCATTACACTTGGGTTATCCTGCTGGCAGGCTACCCGCAGTCGGCCTGAATTCCAAAGTCCTGGTTCGGCGTCTGTTGCTGTCGCCTCTTCCCTGACGTCAGTGCGCCAGGGGCATAAAAGTTGCAGTCGACACCATTTTCTTCAGTCATTCTTGCCACGTGGTGCCTGAAGCAAAAGCAGTTCGCAAGTGCCGGTCGGCCGACTCCTGAGATTTCCGAAATTGAAGTTCAGATCCGAAGTCTTCAATAAAGCTAAGTACCCCATTGGGGAAACTTTCTTGCTCCAGACCGATGTCAGTAAAAGTTAACAATTGTATTTCTTGTGGGAAGCAAATACCTCATAAGGATTTTCATTCTTACTGTATTCCTTGCCTAGGCCCTGATCACGACGTTGCTAGTTGTCGGTTTTGTGCTAGATTCAACCTACGCACTATTAAGCATCGGTTCGATTTTGCTTTACGTTACTTTGGCTGAAGGTTTAACTATATAATGCCGTCGGAACAACTGACGACCAGAGTTCATAAAAAGCGCAAGGACAAAAAAAAGGACAGGCATCCGAGGTCCAAAACTGACGACTAAGCTTCTTCTAGGCCAGTCGCCGGTTTGCCGGTTCTCAGTGACGCGCTTTCGCAGCCCCTGACACCCGCTACCTCAGTGCCACAGGCTGCCTCTGACTCCCACATGGAGACAACTAGGCCTCTGGAAACTCAAGGTATTGGGCCTACGGAAACTATTCCCTCAGATGGGTCCGGAGCTGCTGAGCAGGCATCGGCTTCTGAGGGTGTTTTCAGACCTACACAGCTTACTATCAAGACCACTTCAGCTGGCAAGGCAAAGTCTAAAACACCTTTAAAGACAAAGAAACAAGTACAACATTCTCCTGGACAGTTATCCATGCCAAAGAAACAGATGCTTAAAATGGCCGAGGACCTAATCACTTTGATCAGGGGTTCCCATCCCCCTCCTTATAAAAGGCCTAGGCAAGACACTGATTATGACTCCTCTGACCAAGTTTCTATTTCCTCTGATTCCTCTTCAGAACAGGGATATTCTCTTTGTCCCTATGAGGACTCTGATGCTGAAGAATCTATCCCTTCAGCCTCACCGGAGGATTTCTCTTTTGGGGAAACCTTGCACACCATGAGGGTGCATTTCCATTGGGAGAGCCAGGATTATTCAGAATCCAAGAAAAGGCTCAGAGACTTTTTTACTGCCTCAGCACAGACCCCTTGCTATCCCCCTGTACTAGATATTGTTGATGTTTTTTCTGAATCCAGTTTGTCTCCTGATTCTTTACCCCCTGCACCAGTCAAGCCAGATAGGTACTACAGGGTCCCAGATTCTCATAAATTTCTTTATAAAAACCCTGCTGCTGACCCAGAAACAATTTCTTAGGGTCCCAAAGGGGTCAAGGCTTCCACTGCAAAAAAACCTGTTCCCTCTGATAGGGATTCTAGAGCACTGGACAGATGGGGGAAAAAAGTTTACACCTCTGCTACTTTAGCTGCAAGGGCTTTAAACTGCCAGTTTCACATGCTTAAATATCAACAATACCTAATGTCTTTGCTAAAACAGAAAAATGCTTACAAGCTCAGAATGTCCTGAAAATAAGGAAATGCAGGATTTATTGCATGCAGCTGAACAAGTGGGAAAGCGTACTTTGCAATGTGGTTTTGATTCATTCGAGGCTTCTTGCAGAGCCGTAGTTACAGGATGTTCATCGTGCATACAGCTGCAGTCATAACAGATGGGTTCTCCTGCCATCAGGCGGGTCCTCGGTCGGCCGAATTCCAAAGTCTAGGTCCGGCATCGGTTGTCGTCGCTTCTTCCCTGACGTCAGTGCGACAGGGGTATAAAAGAACCAGCCAATGCCATTTTCTTTAGTCTTTCTTGCCGCGCGGTGCCTGAAGCAGAAGCAGTTGGCAAGTGCCGGTCGGCCAGCTCCTGAGATTACGAAAATGTTGCAACCAAAGTCTTCTTGAAAGCTAAGTACCCCGTTGGGGAAACTTTTCTTGCCTCAGACCGATGTCAGACAAAGTTAATAATTGTATTTCATGTGGGAAGCAAATACCGCATAAGGATTTTCATTCTGTCTGCATTCCTTGCTTAGGCCCAAACCACGAAGTCTCGGCCTGTCGTTTTTGTGCTACATTCAACAGACGCACCATTAAGCATCAGGCGGAGTTCGCCCAACATTATTTTGGCAAAAAATTTAATTACATTATGTCGTCGGATACTCCGACTCCAGTTTTGAGTAAAAGACGCAAAGATAAGGACTGACATACGAGGTCCACGGCTTCTACCGATACCATGCCAAAGCCGACTTCTCAGTGAGGCGCCTACGCAGCCCCTGATTACTGACAACACTTCATTGGCAGTGTCTACTGTACCCGAGGTCGCAGGCTCCTCGGCCCACACCCCGACTACCGATACCGAAGCCACTCTAGGCGGTGAAACTCAGAGTTTAAACAGGTCTGCCACCTCTCAAGGTGTCTTCAGGCCTTCCTCTTCTTTTTCCATCAAGGCTTTCACTAAGTCTAAAGCAGCCATGCATTCTAAGAGACGAGCTCCACAGGGCCCTTCTCCAGGCCCCATGCCTAAAAAACAGATGCTCAAAATGGCTGAGGATTTGATTACTCTTATCAGGGGTTCTCAACCCCCCCCCCCCCGGACAAAAGGCCCAGAGTGGAGGAAGAATCCCCCTCCTCTGACCAGGCCTCCATTATTTCAGAGCACTCTGATGAACAGGAACATTCATACTCCCCTTTTGAAGATTCTGATGCAGAGGAGTCCATTTCCTCTGTCTCCCCCCCCCCCCCTGAGAATTACTCTTTTGGGGAAACCTTGCATACCTTGAGCAAACACTTCCACTGGGAAGGCCAAGAGTACTCAGACTCCAAGAAAAGGCTTAGGGATTTTCTCTTGCTCCCTCAGCACAGGCCTCTGGCTATACCTCCTGTCTTAGACATTCTAGATGATGTGTATTCGGAGGCCTGCCTTAACCCAGACTCTCTACCTCCAGCCCCAGTCTAGCCTGACAGGTACTACCGGGTTCCTGACTCACACCAATTCTTATACAAAAGCCATGCAGCTGACCCAGAAACTTATCTCACAGGGCCCCAAGGGAATTAAGGCCTCCACTGCTAAAAATCCATTACCTTCAGAGAGAGATTCCAGAGCTTTAGAAAGGTGGGTAAAAAAGGTATACACCTCGGCCACCTTAACCATGAGGGCATTAAACTGCCAGTTCCATATGTTAAAGTACCAACAGTTTCTGTTATCACAGTTGAGAAGCAAAATGTCACAACCTGAACAACCAGACTTGAAGGAGTTGCAGGATTTGATGCATAGTGCAGAGCAAGTAGGTAAACATACCATGCAATGTGGTTTTGATGCTCTAGAGGCCTCTTGTAGAGCTGCTGTTACAGGATCAGTCATACGTAGACATGCCTGACTCAAGGAGCAAACCTTACCAGATCATGTCAAAGCTAAATTACTAGATGCCCCTCTACAAAAAGATGTATTATTTGGTGTTAAAGCTGAAGAGGTATTAAAGAAAATGGAGGAAAAGGCTAAATCAATGCAAACAATGAAAGATTTCCTACAGGTACAACCTCCACGTTTCAGTAGAAATTGGCCTTCCAAAAATTGGTCCTTTCCAGCCACAGACAGACCCCAAAGAGGTAGATTCAGGCACCCGAGGGGCAGAGGGTAATCTCAAGGATCGTTTAGAGGCAGACAATGGCAAGCTCCTACACAAAGAGGTGGTGAGGATAGTTCACAGCCATTCAGAAAGCCAACCCAATGACTTTCCCCTTTGCATGCCAAGCAAGGCTCAAATGGCAGCGCCTTTAGGCGGAAAACTGGCATTTTCGAAAAATTGGCATATTGTCACAAAAGACAAATGGATCCTGGACATTATAAACAGAGGCTACAGATTCCATTTTCACACCCTTCCAAAAATGAGAGGCATGCCAAACCTGCCACACAATCAAAGGGCAGAGACACAAAGACAAATTTCAGATCTCATGGACATGAAAGCTATTCAAGAGGTACCTACACAAGAACAAGGTCAAGGTTTTAATTCCAGACTATTCCTGGTACCAAGGAAGGGAAAAGATTGGAGACCTATTTTGGACCTATCCATCTTAAACACATTTTTACTCGTGCCAAAATTCAATATGCTCACATTACAGCAGCTTCTTCCCATGCTGGGCAAGGAGTCTTGGCTGGTAACATTAGACCTCAAGGAGGCATACCTGTATGTCCCAATCAGACAAGATTGCAGAAGATACCTCAGATTTCTTGCAGGTTCAACCCATTATCAATTCTCTGCATTGCCCTTTGGCTTATCTACTGTGCCCAGAGTATTCACGAAATGCCTGGCATCAGTAATTGCCTACTGCAGACTTCAAGGGATACAAATATACCCATATTTGGATGACTGACTGATCCAAGCGGACATTAAGCACATACTTCTGAAACATCTGACTTTTGTAATAATGTTGTTGAATTCTCTGGGATACACAGTCAACAAAAAGAAATCAAGGCTAATACCCTCTCAAAAAATTATTTTCCTGGGTGCCAACTTGGACACAAATACCCAGATGGCCTACCTCACGCCAGAGAAACCGGGGCAACTAACTCAATACTTCAGAAAACTAGCAAATTTCACCAGGCTGACTGCAAGGAAAATCCTGCAGGCTCTGGGATTCATGGCGTCTTGCATCCTACTAATCCCATGTGCAAAGCTGAATATGAGGAAACTTCAATGGTACCTGAAAAACGTATGGTCTCAACACAGCCACAGTTTGGAAACAATAATACCACTGATTCCATGTCTTCAAAAGGAATTTCTGTGGTGGGCTCAAGCATGCCAAAGAAACACAGGTCTCCCATTCTGCAAGCCTCAAGCAAATCAAATCATCACAACAGACGCCTCGGACTACGCCTGGGGGGGCGCACATGACAGATCAGTGCATTCAGGGCAAATGGTCCCAAAAAGAAAAGCACATCAATCAAAAGGAAATGCTAGCGGGAATAAATGCTATTATAGCTTTCAAAGACCTTCTGCATCCAGGTCAACTATTGGAGGGCAGACGACACCACAGTAATGTGGTACATAAACAAACAGGGAGGAACCCATTCATACCCCATATGCAGGCTGGCCATGTCACTTTGGAACATGGCTCTGGAATTACAAATCGAACTTCAAGCACAGTACTTGCCAGGCAAGGAAAACACGCTGGCAGACAACCTAAGCAGAAATAGGACAGATCCACACGAATGGAAGTTGCATCCTCAAGTTTTTACAGAGATAATTCGAGCATGGGGAAGGCCAGACATAGATCTCTTTGCCTCCCACAAAATCACCAATTGACAAAATTCTGTTCAAGGACTTTTCATCCACTGGTTTGGAGAGTGGAAGCTCTCTTTCAGTTGGACAACAATGACAGTTTATGCCTTTCCACCTCTTCCTCTGCTGCCCAGAGTTCTATTAAAAACCAGAGCAGACAGACCAAAGATGATTCTCATTGCTCCAGACTGGCCAAGACAGCACTGGTACCCACTCCTGAGGAGCCTGACTCATTCCCCACCATGGACCCTACCTCTAATGCCTCTTCTTCTGACTCAGCACAGCTTCAAAACTCTTCACGGTCAGCTGAAAACACTCAGTCTGGCCGCATGAAAGATTCCTTAACTTCACAACAGACCCTACTCTCCAAGGGGGTGCAGGATGTCATTTTGGAGACCAGAAGGCCTTCTACTAGAAAAGCTTACTCCGCAAAATGGAAACGCTTTTGCGCCTGGAATGAGAAAAAGGGCCAGAATCCTGGAATACTGAATTTACCTCAAATATTACAGTATCTAGCTGAGCTGCTAAGCAGTGGACTTTCATTCTCCTCCATCAAAATCCATGCCTCAGCCATTTCTGCAGAATACAACACTGATCCTCCTTTATTCTCTCACCCCCTCTTAAGACAGTTCCTCAGAGGGGCTAAGAATATAAAACCCCCAAGGAAACAACCAATTCCTGCTTGGGACCTCAATTTAATTCTAGAAAAGCTGACCTTGCCTCATTTTGAGCCAGCTGCCTCAAAAGATTTGCAATATTTGTCCTGGAAAACAGCCTTCCTTCTGGCTATCACCTCAGCTCGCAGGGTATTGGAACTACAAGCCCTCATGGCTGTGCAGCCTTTCATCATTTTCCATCAGGACAGAGTTTCCTTACGAACCAATCCGTCCTTTATGCCAAAGGTGGTATCCAGGGTAGCTTTGAATCAGGCTATCCACTTACCTACCTTTTACCCTAATCCTCAAAACAAAGGGGAGAGACTACTACATTCCTTGGACATCCACAGACAGCTGCATTATTATTTGGACAGAACAAAGCCTTTTAGAAAATCAGAACAACTCTTTGTATCCTATGCTATTAGGAGCTCAAGGGAAGCCAATTTCCAAACAGACCATCTCAAAATGGATAGCCCACTGCATACGCTTTTGTTACTCTTTTCATGGTAAAACTGTACCTGCAGGCATCAGATCTCACTCCACAAGGGCCACAGCTACCTCTGCAGCTTTCCTCAGAGGAGTTCCTACCAAAGATATTTTGGAAGCAGCCACTTGGAGTTCTGTGCATACCTTCTCCAAGCACTGCCACCTACCATTATACTCCAAAACTAGAGCAGGCTTTGCCGCTGCAGTCTTGCAGGGCATCCTGGCTCCTCCTAGTTCCACCTAGTGCCTACCTCCCCTTTTTTAGCTTTGGGATTCTACCCATCTGTTATGACTGCAGCTGTATGCACGATGAACATAGTACAGTTTTGTACCTACCATAAATGTAGATGTTAGAGTGGTAATACAGCTGCAGTCCAGGTTTCCCTCCCTCCTTCCCCTCTTGGGACAGGCCTATTGTCTAACACCTCCTCATACAAACTGATTGGGTATTCATTTATGGTGTATTTGCTTGCAACTACTGTTTTTTGATTATACTGCATTGCATTATTACATAAATTTATGTATTGCCTTCCTTCTGGGGGCACCTGACATCTGGGGCAAGAAAAACTGAAGAAAATGGCGTCGGCTGGTTCTTTTATACCCTTGTCGCACTGACATCAGGGAAGAAGCGACGACAACCGACGCCAGACCTAGACTTTGGAATTTGGCCGACCGAGGACCCGCCTGACGGCAGGAGAACCCATCTGTTATGACTGCAGCTGTATTAGCACTCTAACATCTACATTTATGGTAGGTACAAAACTTTACTTTCTGTCATTCAAAGGCATGATTGGTTAAACGAACAAAGTTTACCTGATCATGGTAAAGCAAAATTATTGGATGCTCCATTACAGCATGATACTTTGGTGTTAAGGCAGAAGAGGTGTTAAAGAAAATGGAGGATAAAGCAAAATCAATGCAGACAGTAAAGGATTTCTTACAGGTTCAGCCACCCAGATTTAGCAAGAACTGGCCTTCTAAAAATTGGTCCTTTCCAGTGTCAGACAGGCCACAAAAAGGCAAATACAGATGCCCAAGAGGCAGATCTCAGCCCCAAGGCTAATACAGACCTAAACAGTGGGGTGCTTCCGCCCCCAAAGGTGGAGAAGACAAATCACAACCTTATAGGAAACTGTCCCAATGACTTCCCTGTGCCTATGCCAAGCACTTTCCTTTTGGCAGCACCCTTAGGGGGAAAACTAGCACTTTTCTCACAAAATTGGCACATGATGACCCAGGACAAATGGGTACTGAATTTTGTTTCTCAGGGTTACAGGTTCTACTTTCACACCCTGCCAAGGCCAAAAGGTATGCCAGACCTGACACACAATCAATGGGCAGAGGCAGAAAAACAAATTTCTGCTCTCATAGACATGAGGGCTATTCAAAAAGTACCACAGCAAGAGCAGGGATAAGGATTTTACTCGACATTTCTCGGTACCCAGAAAGGACAAAGCTTGGAGACCAATACTTGACCTGTCTGCTCTAAATACTTTCCTGGGCATCCCAAAATTCAAAATGTTGACACTGCAACAACTTCTACCCATGCTGGGCAAGAAGGCTTGGCTAGTTACTTTGGACCTCAGAGGCATACCTGCATGTCCCAATCAGACAATCTTGCAGAAGATACCTCAGATTCATAGCTGGTTCAATGCATTACCAATTCTCTGCACTGCCCTTTGGCTTATCTACTTCACCCAGGGTCTTCACAAAATGCCTGGCACCAGTAATTGCTTTTTGCAGACAAAAAGGAATTCAAATATATCCCTACTTGGATGACTGCCTTATTCAAGCAGAGCGCAAGGACATTCTACTAAAGCACCTGGCATTTGTAAAAGGAATACTAATTTGCCTAGGGTACACAGTAAACGAAAAGAAATCAAAACTATTGCCCTCTCAAGAGATAATATTCCTGGGTGCAAGCTTAAATACAACTGCCCAGATGGCTTATCTCACACCAGACAAACAAAGGCAACTGACTCATTAATTTCAAATGATGGCAACAAAGACCCAGCTACCTGCAAGAAAAATTCTGCAGGCCTTGGGCTTCATGGCATCCTGCATCCTGCTAATTCCATATGCAAGACTGCGTATGAGGAAGCTACAATGGTATCCAAAAAGTGTTTGGACTCAACACTGCCACAGCCTGGAAACAATAATTACTCTCATTCCCTGCCTGCAACAAGAGTTTCGATGGTGGGCACTGGCCTGTCACCACTACAAGGGACAGCCTTTCACTTTACCCACAGCCAGGCAGGCACTAACAACAGATACATCAGATTATGCCTGGGGAGCATACATGGTGGGAAAATGTATACGGGGCACGTGGCCCACAGACCAAATGCATCTTCATGTCAATCAAAAAGAGATGCTATCTTTACAGAATGCCCTGACAGGCTTCAAGGATCTACTACATCCAGGACAACTACTGCTAAAGACTGACAATACTACAGTCATGTGGTACATAAACAAGCAAGGGCGAATTCATTCCTACCCCCTCTGCAGGCAAGCCATGAATTTGTGGAGCACAGCACTGAACTGTCAAGTACATCTGCAGGCACAATTCCAGCCAGGAAAGAAAAATACTCTGGCAGACTAAGTAGAAACCTCATGGACCTCACGAGTGGAAACTAGATCCACAAATCTTCAGCATAACAAAGAAATGGGGATCCCCAGACATAGATCTATTTGCTTCTCCTCGCAACTGCCAACTACAGAGATTCTGCACAAGGACTTATCACTCACAAGCATGGAAGGTGGAAGCTCTATCATTCAGCTGGAAAACCCTAACAGTTTATGCCTTTCCACCACTACCTCTCCTCCCCAAAGTACTCCTAAAGGTCAGACAAGAGAAGCCAAAAATGATTGATTGCCCCAGACTGGCCACGCCAGCATTGGTACCCAATCCTAAAGAGCTCGTCTCAAGGGACAGTCTGGACTTTACCTCAAATTCCTCATCTTCTGACCCAACAAAACAATCGGATCCTGCACAGCCAACTCAGAACCTTAAATCTGGCTGCATGGCTAATATAGCCACTCAGAACACACTTCTCTCTAAAGCAGTTATGGATGTCATTATGGAAGCCAGGAGGCCCAGCACCAGGAAATCTTATGTAGAAAAATGGAAGAGATTCTATGCTTGGAACCAGGCACAAGGACTTGAACTGCTTATTCCAAATATTCCTCAGATTTTGCAATATCTAACTGAGATGCTGGTCAAAGGCCTATCTTTCTCATCAATTAAGATCCATGCCTCTGCCATTTCAGCTCATTACAATACGGAACCTCCTATTTTCTCTCATCCACTGCTAAGAGAGTACCTCAGAGGGGCAAAAAACATAAGACCCCCAAGGAGAGCACCGATACCTACATAGGACCTCAACTTTGTCTTGGAAAAGCTCACACTGCCTCCTTTTGAGCCAGCCAATACAGCCGAGATAAAATTCTTATCATGGAAAACTGCTCTGCTCCTAGCAATAACTTCAGCAAGAAGAGTCTCAGAGTTACAGGCATTAACGGCAGTGGAACCTTTTATCATTTTTCATCCGGACAAGGTTTTTCTAAGGACAAACCCAACATTTATGCCAAAGGTAGTATCCAGTGTGGCTGTTAACCAAACCATTAATTTACCAACTTTTTACCCAAATCCCCAGAATAAAGGAGAGGGACTTCTGCACTCTTTGGACATACACAGGCAGCTGCGCTTCTACTTGGACAAAACAAAAGCTTTCAGAAAAACTGAGCAACTTATTGTGGCATACGCTGCAGGATCACAAGAAAGGCTATTTCAAAGCAGACTATTTCAAAATGGATAGGACACTGCATTTGTTTCTGCTATGCACAGCATGGCAAATCAGTGTCTAAGAATATTAGGCCACATTCTACCAGGGCAACAGCCGCATCACTAGCCTTTCTCAGAGGAGTACCAACCAAGGAAATTTTGGAGGCTGCAACTTGGAGTTCAGTGCACACTTTTACCAAGCACTACCACTTACCTCTTTACTCTGAATCCAGAGCAGGCTTTGCCACTGCAGTTCTGCAGGGCCTCATAGCCACTCCTAATCCTATTTAGACCCAGCCACCCAACCTCAGCTTTGGGATTCAACCCAAGTGTAATGACTGCAACAGTGAAACACGATGAACATAGTACAGTTGTGTACCTACAATAAATGTGGATGTTAGTGTGTTCACTGTTGCAGTCCAGGTTACCCTCCCACCATCCCCCTTTCATTGTTGGGAGTTATCTGTACTTCTCTATTCTATACAACCTATGTGGTGTATTTGCTTGTAGAGGAAGGTAATGTTTTTGTTAGTGCATGCATTGTTTGCAAAATTTTTAGCCTACCCTTTTGGGGGCACCTGATATCTGGGGCAAGAAAAACTGAAGAAAATGGCGTCAGCTGCATCTTTTATACCCCTGGTGCACTGACGTCAGGGAAGAGGCGACAGCAACCGACGCCGGGCCAGGACTTCGGAATTTAGGCCGACTGCGGGTAGCCTGCCAGCAGGATAACCCAAGTTTAATGACTGCAATAGTGAATACACTTGAACATCTACATTTATGGTAGGTACACAGCTGTACTTTTTCTTCCCCAGTTACTCCAACAATTTAGAATACATGCTGCACAGTCTTGATGTTCACAGACAGCTCAGATTTTACTTGGATAGAACAAAAGATTGTAGGAAATCGGAATAGCTTTTTTTTTTCCTTTTCAGACTCGAGGAAAGGTATGCCAGTGGCTAAAACAACTGTCTAAATGGTTATCTGATTTTATCACATTTACTTATTCAGCTGCCAATATGCCCTTACAACACAAAATTAAAGCTCACTTAACTAGAGCAGTTTCTACATCCTTTTTATGCCAGA
This sequence comes from Protopterus annectens, assembly GCF_019279795.1. Taxonomy (NCBI): domain Eukaryota; kingdom Metazoa; phylum Chordata; order Ceratodontiformes; family Protopteridae; genus Protopterus; species Protopterus annectens. Next base: position 1,568,961,770 of record NC_056745.1, on the reverse strand, counting down.
CTTCCTATTGATAGCATTTGTGCAGCAGCCACTTGGTCAAGACCTCATACCTTTATCACTCATTACTAAGTTGACAGGGCCTCTTTTGGGTCTACTGTCCTGAAGAACATACTCCCGTGAGCCACCCAAGATAGATTGTGCTTGGGACTCTACCCATCTGTAAGAATGAATGGCGAGTGAGAACATCATCACATAAAGAAGTTATGTACTTACCATAACCTTCCATGCGAGTTGTTCATCTCGCCTTAATTCATTCTTCCCTCCCTTCTACCCACTCCTGGGCTTTTAGAAGACCAATATGCTGGATCCTTCCTGGTTGCTCAACCCTTCTATACTTTCTGTTATAGAGTGATAGAATGACATATGGTATTATTATACGCAGCAGACAAGGTCTGAGGTAACTCTAGGTGCATCATGGGATAGGGACTTGGTCTCAAGCTATTTGAAGACCTCAAGCTTTGTAGTAGGCCGACTCAGAGCCGAGGGATCGGCTCCGAACCCATCTGTAAGAATGAAAGGGAGATGAACAACTCACATGGAACGTTATGGTAAGTACCCAACTTCTTTTTTTTTTTCTTTTTGTTCCAAGTTTCAAGCTTGACATTGTTAGGGTTTTAACAAGTTTAAAGTTGTATATATGGCAATTAAATTTGACCCTGTTTTTTAATGTTAAAAATGGTTCTAATGTGTGTGACAATATGAAATTTAAAAGGGAAAACATCTTAATGCCAGTGCAGAATGCTGTTATTAATACATTTGAACAAACCTGTGAAGATTAAATTAGAAAAGTTTTGCGAAAATCCACCGATCTGAAGTAGTTAACTTCATTTGATCATCAACCTGTGGGTTCCGGATCCGATACAGATCCGAGCCGGCAGCTTATCAAGCTAAAGATCCAAGCTCCTCCCCCTTACCCATACTACCTTGCAACCTCCTTCCAGTCCTCAGATCTCGTTTGCCTTAGCTTCGCCAGCAAGAGATTTCTGTGCTCCAGGAGGTTAGGTTCATAGGTTCATACAAGGCTCTCTGCCCTAGGGCATTTATAAGCCTAGCCAGAATGTGTTTGGCTTTCGCCACCCATTTTAAATTTATTTTGCTATGCCCTTTTTCGAGGTTAGTATACTGTGCCTCTGTCTAACAGTGACACAGAAGTGATACCCGGGGTAAACCACGATCTCCCATCCACTCATCAAGATTCCTCTTGAATAGAGTCAATAAGGGACTCTGCCTAACCTGGACTGGGATTTTATTCCAGAGTGAAGGGAGCCTCTGGGTTATGAATCTGTCCCTCCAGCATGTCCTGTTTATTTCAGTGCTGAGGTTCAAGTCTCTCGAGCGCGTAGCTCGATGGGATTTGTATTTTCTGAGGTGCAGCATGTCCATTAATTCCGGGTTGGACATGGCTTTATACGTCAGGCACAGATCGCCTCTGAACAGGCGGTATGCCACTGAGTAGAGCTGGAGTTTCTTTAACCGGGCAGCATATGGCATCTGTTTGAGCCCTTTGATCCTCTTGGTGAGGTACTTTTGGGGTCTTTCCAGTTGCTGCAGGTGTCTGGTAAGGTACATCCCAAAAGGGGCATTGTACTCAATTATGGGCCTGATGAGGGATGAGTAAAGAGGCACGATGACCTCCCCTGATCTAGATGTGAATCCCTTCGTGATTAGGTGGGCTATATAAAATGTTTTTCTAACCACTTTGGCCACGTGGTTGTCAAATGAGAGATGGCTATCCACTTGGGTCCCCAGGTCCCTAATTACTTCTTCTGTACTTAATGGATTACCACCTATGTGGTAATTTGTGGGCACTTTGTTTTTGCCAAAGGGGATGACTATACACTTTTTGGCATTTAGCTTGAGGCCATGGCTCTGGCACCAGTTGTCTGTTTCTATGAGGCCCTTTTGGAGGATGCTTGCGTCGGCTGGAGAGTCGATTATGGCGCCCAGTTTGCAGTCATCTGTGAACTTGGTCAGCCACAGTCCTTCCGTGTTGGCCTGTACCTCCGAGAAATATATACCGAACAAGAGAGGTCCCAGGACTGAGCCTTGTGGGACACCACTTGTAACTGGTTTGGAGTCAGACATGCCTCCAGCAATTCTAACCATGTGGGTTCTGTCCTTGAGCCAGTTTGCAATCCATCTAGTGACATAGGGGTTTATATTTAAGCTGGTGAGCTTATCTATAATGCCCGAGTGGGGTATTGTATCGAAGGCTTTTGCGAGGTCCAGGTAGGCTGTGTGGACCACCTTCCCCTCGTCAATGGCCTTGGTGACTGTTTCAAAGAAATCAACCAGGTTTAAGAGGCAGGATCTGCCCTAAAGAAAGCCGAACTGGGTAGGATCCAGTGTCTGTAGATCCCCAATATCTTTATTTATGAGGTCCATGATGATCCTTTCCATAGCTTTGCAGACCAAGCTAGTCAGGCTTATGGGGCGATAGTTTCCAGGATCCGTTGAGGCACCACCTTGATGGAGAGGGACCACTGTTGCTGTACGCCACTCTTTGGGCACATATCCTGTAGTAAGGCTGAGATTGAACAGTAGTTTTATGTTTGGGTTTAGCTCTTCTTGGAGTTCATGTAGGACGCAGCCCAGGACACCGTCTGGTCCCATTGATGCTGTGTTTTTGCTTTGGAGAGCGGCTCTTACCTGAGCATCTGAGATGTCAGGGGCAGCACTCTGCTGGGATAGATATTTGCCCTTTTGGTGGGAGTTTGCGCTGAACCTGTCAGCTAAGATGTTGGCAATGTCTGTGGGTTCAGTGTATTTTTGTCATTTTGGACTAATTCTGAGCATATCTGGGAATTACCACCCAGGTTCCTAACATAACTAAAGAAAGCCTTGTGATTATCCTTAGTGTCCTGTGCAATTTTTCTCTCGAAGCTGGCCTTAGACAATTTTATGAGTGCCCGTAGTTTTTTGCTAATACTGATCAGTGATGCCTTTCCTTTTTGGGATTTTGCTCTATCATTTAGTAGCTTCCTCCTTCTATTGTATAGTTTGTTTATGGCTGGGGTCCACCAGACAGGACGTCTGCCTTTGGAGGATTGGGTCTTGGTTTTATTTGGGATCGCATGATCCTTGCATTCCTGAAGGCGTTCATAGAATGTGTTTATAAAGGATTCTGCGGTCTGGGCCGTATTTTCCACAGGCCCGGGGACTTTGAAGGATTCCACCTCTGTTTTGAGGAGTGTGAAATTTGCTTTAGAGAAGTTTTTCACTGTGGTTTTCTGGGCAGGGGGTGGGGTGGGGTCGGGATCTGAATATCCAGTGAGATTAGTTTATGGTCTGATCTTACCAGTGAGGGATACACTTCTGGTCTGGAGCATAGAGTCCCCATGTTGGTGATGATCAGGTCCGGTATGTTTTCCCTTCTTGTGGGAGTGGTAACAAGTTGTTCCATAGCATTTGAGTTTATAAATTCTAGGAACCTTTGGGCTAGGGTGTTGGAGCTAGAGTAATGCTCCCAGTCTATGTTTGGGTAGTTGAAGTCGCCCAATATAATGGTGTTTGGAGAGACCTTCATATTTTCCAGTGTTCTCGGGAAGGCCGAGTGGGGTTCCTGGGTTTGGGAGGGTGGTCTGTAGCAGGCTATAAACTGGAAGGCAGTTTTACCCACTGTTAGTTGCACATGGATAGTCTCTGATGCTTCGTGCTTTGCCACCAACCTGGAGGTGTGGGCATCTTTGATGAATATCGATACTCCCCCTCCTTTTGTGGTTCGGTCCAAGTTTTGGGGCCGAAAAGCATGGTATGAGGTATAACCTGGTAGTGCTGGGGTGCTCTCGGGAGGCCTGAACCAGGTTTCTGTTACTGCACAGATATCGATGTTCTCCATGCTAAGGAGAGTTTTGAGTGCGTGCATCTTGAGGTTTAGACTTCTGGCGTTGAGTAGCATTACTCTTAGTTTCTTATCCCTTGTGATACCTGTGGAGGTGGGTTTGTCTTTTGAGCCTTGCCTAAAAAAGGCACTATGGGGGTAGCAAGAGCCTTTGCCAATATCCGAAAGCCCATGGGTGACAGGTGCAAGCTGTCCCTAGCGAAGAATCGTGGCTTGTCGAGCATATCATCCCAAGCTGACAGGCATTGGATCCCCTTTGAATGACACCAGTACTTAAGCCAATTGTTGAAATTGATCATCTTGTCTTCATATATTTCTTTCAGTCTGTGTGCCCCTTTCTGTGTGAATCAGTACATAACTCTTCCCAATTCTCCCTCTGGTGTTTGGTGTATAGTTTTAAAAACTTTTGTATTTTAGAGAGTTGCTTAACTTTCAATTTTGTAGGCCCCCGCCCTTAGCGAGTGTGTGTGTGTGTGTGTGTGTGTGTGTGTGTGTGTGTGTGTGTGTGTGTGTGTGTGCGCGCGCACGCCCCTGTCTTGGTTATCTAAGCAGGAATGTCTGAAAGTCAAAAAATGACTTTCTCTGAGTGCACAGTGTGGCCATAAGCTGTTCCACTCTGTGTGTAGTCTGTTTGTGGGGTCCCTCATTTATCAATGGGCTGCAAAATTTGTGCGGCCTTTAACCCCCGGGCCCTGCGGGATCGCAGGACCAAGCTGATTCTTGCGGGTCTCTTACCCGCAGAGTCAGCTACTTCTTCTGCTCCTTCATCTTCTTCTTCAGCCTTGGCTGTGGCTGTTCAGCCTTCCGGCCCTCCTCCCCTGTCCGGGACTCACACTCCCACCTCTATACAGGGAGAGAGAGAGGCCCAGAAAGACAGACAGAGAGAAAGAAAAAGTGAGAGAGAAAAAGAGAGACAGAAAGAAGGGTCGCAAGAGGCAAGCCGACTTGGATCCGTCAGCCCCTCCCACCAAGGTGTTAGTGTCTCCGCAAAAAATTGCTAGGCCGTCTTCCCCTCGACTCTGTTCTCCCCGATTTTCCCTGGAGGAAGAGGCTCTGCCCGCTTCGAGGTCATCCTCTCATCGGCCCTACTGGCCAGTGTCGGTGGCGTTCTTGAGGTCTACTAGGAGCCTCTCTGAAGCCGATATGGACTGAATGATTAGGAGGTTACTACAAACTGAATTGCAGATGGGAGTGTTGCTAGCTCTTCCCCCACCCAGAGTGGGGAGTTTGGCCCCGACATTTGCCCCGATAGCTCCTTTTCAGAAGCACCCTCTGTTTTTGGAGTCTATGGATCTGAAGAGCCCCAGAGTGAGGGAGTCTGAGTCAGTAGTATCTCCTACCGTGACTCCGGCTATGCCCTCCCGCCTGTCTTATCCCTTGTGGGATCCTTGGTCTCGGAGCAGAGATCTGGGTGTCTGATCCAAGGGGATGTGTGTGTCATCGGCCCCGTTGTGGTCGGGGCATACAGTGTCCTTGGGCATGATGGCTGTGCCAGCCTCTGCTCCGATCCCCTTGTTGGATCCTAGGGGTGCAGCTACCCACACCAACACCTTTAGGGAAGCTGTTTCCCCTTTGGCTTTCGACGTTATGGAGAGGGTTCTCTCTGGAGGATCGAGACCCCTTCACTCTTTCCTCAGAGTCCGCCCCTGCTCCCTCACAACTGAGTTTGTCTTCCATCATCCAGTCCTCCCAGGGACAGCCTGTATCTGGTACACCCCAGATGGTTCCCCTAGAGGAATATGAGACTGTTTGCGATCCCTCCTTGTAGAGTGCCCCGAGGAGGTCTCTCGCAAATGCCAGTGCAAGAGGAGGCACATGTACTCCCCTGAGTTCCTCACGGAAGATACTAACTTGGAGGAAGGGGTAGGTTCCCCCAGATCACCCCCGCCGAAGACGTCTCCTTCGGAGACATAATGGAAATTCTTTGCTGGGGGAGGGGGGGTTGGTCCACCCAAAAACCTTCCTCGGACGAGTCAGTATTTCTGGAGGCGTTTGCTACAGGCCCATCTACCTCTTGGGTGTCCCCCCCCCCCCCAGCCGACCCTCTGGTGGACTTTATCACTACCAGAGCCTGGAAGGAACTGGACACTGTAGAGCCAATACCCAAACGGCCCGACAGTTATTGAGTCCTCTTGCAGACAAAGCCACTTGGAGTATGGAGCCATGATGGTGGCAGCGGCCATCAAAAAGGAACTTGCCCAAGAAGGTTTCTCTGTCCATCCCCCAGACAAGCAGTCTAGGGCGATGGATCGTCTTGGAAAGTGGACTTTTGCTTCAGCTACCTTTGCTATAAGGGCGCTGAATTACATGGCCCACGTAATCGTACTGCAGCAAGACCTTGTGAAAGAGTACGCTGAGTCCCCCCATTTCAGCCGAGTATAAACTGACTTTCTCTGCTTGTATGGCCACTCTCATATCTGTCAAATACGTCCATGCGTTTACTCTCATGCTACAGAGGGAGCCGCTAAGGCAGCTGTGTGTGGTATTGCCATGAGGCATCATGCCTGGCTCCGGCTTTGCGATTTTTCAGAACCTTTCAAGACTTCCTTCTCTAATGCCCGTTTTGACGGTTCAACCCGGTTTGGAAAACCATCCAAGATGCGCTTGTCCAGAATGAGAAGGATAGCAAAACGCTGTCAGCCGTCGGAATCCACTTCTCTAACCCTCAAAGGTTCTTCTCTACGAACAAGCGAGGGCAAAAGAAACTGTGGTTCCAGAAATTTCAGCAGTCCCGGAACACTCAGGACTCCTTCTACCCCAGAGGCAGAGGGGGGACAAGGTGGACGCCGGCCCAGAGGCAGAGGGGTACTGAAGAACTTCAGGTCAAGGGAACCCTTTTCTGACTGACCCGCGCAGCAGCCCTGAGGGGTTGCCTGACTGCTCCTCTTTTGAGGCATTCGGGGGGTGTTTCTCAAGGCACCTAGCCCAATGGGAGTCCATCACGTCAGATTGCTGGATGCTTCAAATAATATCCAGAGGTTATTCTATTCCCGGACATCCCACCCGCTCAGAGAGGCGGCAGTTTTGGAGAGAAGACAGCCGCTAGAAAAAAGTGCAATCCAGCCAGTGCCCCCAGACCAGTCTGGAGTAGGCATCTATTCCATGTTCTTTTTGGTGCCAAAAAAGACGGGGGACTTTAGGCCGATTCTTGACCTATCCGAGATGAGCCTGTCAGTTGCCAAGGAAATGTTCCGAATAGGCATTCTACAATTCATCTTACCCTTCTTGCAGGAGGAAGACTGGATGTGCTTGATAGACCTTAAGGATGCGTACTACCATATTCGGATGGACAGGCAATCCACAAGGTTCCTCCGCTTTCGGCTAGAAGCCAGTCATTACCAGTTCAGGGTCCCTACCCCTTCAGTCTCACCACAGCTCTCAGGGTGTTTACCAAGATCATGGCAGTTGTAGCGGCCCAACTGAGGCTTCAGCGCATTCAGGTCTTTCCGTACCTGGACTGGCTTCTCTCTGCCTCCACCTGGCATCGACATGTACTTGCCAGGGATTTCTTCCTTCAGTTTTCTACCCAGCTGGGGTTCATGATAAATTTCAATAAGTCTTCCCTCTAACCTGTTCAAATTCTAGAATTTCATAGGAGCAAGAATAGACTCTTCAGGCCAGGATATTTTTGACTCCAGACAGACTTCACAGTCTGACTCTGCATGTATTGGTGCTCCTTCAGTTCCCTGCACCACCAGCGGAGTTAGTCCTGAGAGCCCTAGGGTCCATGACAACAGCTATAAAACTCATTCCTTGTGCATGTCTGCATATGAGAGTTTTACAGTGGACGTTACAAATTCAGTGGTCTCTACTACATCAGTCTCTAGACTTTCCGATTCCTATGAGCAGTGTGTGCAAGAAGTCTCTCACGTGGTGGCTCCAATCCCAGGAATTGCGAGAAGGATGCCCTTTTGTCGCACCTCTGCCTTAAGCCACGGTGACCACAGATGCCTCTCGCTTAGGGTGTGGGGGGGGGGGCACTGCTCGGGCAGAACTGTCCAAGGTATGTGGACTCTGAGCGAGACCGTTCTGCATATAAATGTTCGAGATGAGAGCAGTTTTTTTTGCATTGCAGGCCCTTCATGCCTTTCTTCCTGCTGTCCAGTCAGACAACATGTCATTGGTCTGGTACATCAACAAACAGGGGGGAACCAGGTCTTAGCCACTTTGTCGAGAGGCCATGAAAGTATGGGAATGGGTGATCTCCACCAACTGCTTTCTGATAGCAACGCACATTCCAGGTCGGTCCAACATCTTGGCAGACAAATTGAGCCGGACTATCCTTTCGCCTTATAAGTGGTCTCTGAACCCTTATGTAGCAGACCATATCTTCCTCAAGTGGGGTCAGCCTTGCTGCGATCTCTTCGCATCGCCGTCCAACACAAAGTGCAGCAAGTTTTTTGCTCCAATTCCCCAGATGGGGGGAAGCCCCCAGAGATGCTCTTGTCCATCCTTGGCCATCTGGTCTTCTTTGTGTATCCCCCGCTTCCACTCCTGACAACATTTTTACAGAAAGTTCATCGGTTGGGGAGCAGAGTTATCCTCATAGCACCATTCTGGCCTCGTCAAGTTTGGTTCCCTTGCCTGCGGTGTCATCTCCTAGCTCCTCCCTGGATCTTGGATCCCATTCTGGATCTTATTCATCATCCCTCAAGAATTGCTCCCCTGAATATGGATAGTCTCAAGCTCACAGTTTGGTTACTCCAGTTCCCGGTATTTCTTCCCCAGTTAAATTCATCCTGATAGCGGCACATAAGCCCTCTACCAGGAAAGTGTACTGTAGTAAGTGGAAACGTTTTTCCATTTGGGCTTCAGAGAGAAATCTGGATCCCTTTACTGCTCCGGTTCCAGCGGTATTAGACTTTTTGTCTCATATTTTCCAGCAAGGGGCTAGCTCTTTCACAGTGAAAGTACAGCTGGTGGCTGTTTCCCATTTTCATGTGGGGGAAAATTCAGGCTCCCTAGCTGCTGCCAGAATTTGCAAGACTTTTTTGAAAGGTACTTTTCTTCTGAGGCCTCCTATTAAGAATCCTTCCCCGTTGTGGGATCTGACTTTGGTCTCGCCCCCATTCGAGTCCGCAGCATCAGTTGACTTAAAATTCTTATGGAAAACGGCCTTCCTGGTGGCTGTTACTTCAGCCAGGAGAGTGTTGGAACTTCAAGCTCTGTGTATGAAACCGCATTACCTAGTGTTTCACAAGGATAGGGTATATCTCGGGGCTAATCCATCCTTTCTGCTTAAAATAGCTTCAGAGTCAAATATTATCAGTCGATTAATTTGCCTGTATTTTTCCCTAATTTTCAAAATAAAGGGCAATATAAACTTCATTTGCTTAATGTGCACAGGCAGTTACATTTTTATTTACATAGGTCCAAACCTTTCCGTAAATCTGATCAGCTTTTTGCTTCCTTTGCTAGACCCTTTTTGGAAAAAACAGTTTCAAAAGTGACTATCGCTAAGTGGATTTCGTGTTGTATTTTGCAAGCTTATAGAGAATATGGATTACCAACCCTGGAAGGGGTTCATGCTCACTCTACCTGTTCTATGGCTACTTCAGCTGCATTCTGGTCTAGAGTTTTCTTGGGCGATATCTGTTCGGCTGCTACCTGGGTTTCTCTCACACCTTCATTACTCATTATAAACTAGATTTGGTGTCTAGAGGGAGGGCTTCCTTTGGCTCTGCAGTGCTCCGGAATATCCTTCCTTAAGGGCCACCCAAGATTCGGGTAGCTGGGAACTCTGTCCCACAAGTTGATGATCAAATGAAGTTAACTACTTCAGATAAAGAAGTTATGTACTCACCATAAAGTTCCATCTGAGTAGTTGGACTTCATTTGTCAGCAACCTTCCCTCCCTCCTTCCCCCTGACCTTGATGGATGTTGGTCTGTTTGGGCTCGATGTCCTGAATGTTGCGAGCCTGATGTAAGAGTTTGGGTCAGCTGCTTTTGGCTTTTAGGTTGTTGGGTGTCACTTTGTTAGGTGGCAAACTCGATCTGAGGATTGGAAGGAGGTTGCAGGGTAGTATGAGCAAGGGGGAGGGGCTTGGAGCTCGGATCTTTAGCTTGGTAAGCTGCCGGCTCGGTTTCCGTATCGGATCAGGAACCCACAGGTTGCTGACAAATAGTCTACTCAGAACGTTATGGTGTGTACATAACTTATTTTTTTTGTTGATAACTTGTTTGTTAATGAAAGGGACCATTTAAAATTGTGGCCTGAATCAAGAGATTATAGGGTTATGAAACTTGACAAAGGGGGATTGGCAGTAGTAATGTTGCATAGTGTATGTGTTAGTAAAATGTATGATATTCTTAATGATGACAAAGTTTATGACATGGTGTCCATTAATGAAGTAGATAGGGCATGTACGAAAATTGATTGGTGGCTATATGTTTTTTTTTGTCAGGATGTTATTGATTCTAGTGAACTGGATTTTTTAGCTGTGGAATTTCTGGTAGTTATGACAATATTTGGTATTCCTAAAATCCATGACGACACCAACAGTCCTCCATTTAGACTCCTTATAGCTGCTAGATATTCAAAAACTGAACTTTGGCTACTTATGTGGATGTTTATTGCAAGAAGGCATTAACTAGCAAAGCACACATTCTGAAAGATTATTGGCACTGCCTAGAATTACTTGTGGATACACCCAAAGATGATTATTATATTTTTGTTACTATTGACGTCAGTTTATTTACTGTAGTTCCACACGACATTGGATTGGAATTTTTCAGTGAAAGTCTGTTAAATGTGGAAGACATACAAAATGTATAAATAAATCTTTTAATTGAGATGATGGAAACAGTATTGAACAACAGATGTTAAGTTGTCTATCTCGCCTTCATTCTTGCTGGATGGGTTCGGAGCCGATCCTCGGCTCCGACTCGGCCACTCTAAAAGCTCGAGAGTTAGTTCCACCGGCTCGAGGCTCCCCTTTTATCCCACAATGCTAGGCGGTAATACCCCAGATCTCGTTTGCCGCTACAGCGATCGAGGTGTGTTGTTCCAACCGGCTTCAGGTTAGTTTGTTTAGAGCAATCTAAAACTTATTTTAAACCCCTTTAACTTAGTTTTTTATTGATAATTTCCAAAGTTAAGTAGTTTTTTTATCCATTCCCTCCAGTTTCTCCACCCTTTTTACCACAAGAACTTAGGAGATGTTCTTCGTCTTCCATTGCTGCAGTCCTGACTATTGGGTATAGTCCGCGTCCAGTCGGCCCGAATACCAGAGTATAAGGCTGACGTCGGTCAGGGCGCATTAGACTGACGTCAGTACGTCAGGGTACTAATGCGCATGACCGACGTCATATCCTCAGTCTTTTTTGCCGCATGGTCCGATGCAGAAGCAGTTTTGCGAGTGCAGGTTGGCGTTCTGAAATATTTCCGAAACCGGAGTTTCAGACCGAAACAGAGTTGGCTAAGTACCCCGTTGGGGAACATTTTGGTTTTTTCTTGCCTCAGTATTTTACCGGATGTCAGAAAAAGTGAATAACTGTATTTCTTGTGGGAAACAGATACCTCATAGGGATTATCATACCTTGTGTATACCTTGTTTAGGGCCTGAGCACGACGTTGTTGGTTGCCGCTCTTGTGCTTGGTTTAACAAACGCACTATTAAGAGGAGGTTAGACTGTGCCAGGTTAGTGTTTGGGAAGCGTTGCAATTATAAAATGCCGTCGGATGCTCCGGCCCGCCTCCAAGAAGCGCAAGGATAAAACAGTGAAGCCTAGGGTTGATGAACCGCAGTCCCGGACGCCGGTTCTTTAGAAGGCTCAGTGGAGCCGGAGGTTTTGCCAGGAGTTTCCATGGAGTCCCAGGCTGAAACTATACTATTACAGGATGTGCCCTCTCAGGAGGTAGGCCAGGCTGAGGGGCTTCTCAGGTGACTGTTCTTCCCTCACTTCCCAAGGTAGTTAGAGCCTCTCCTTCTGTTGCCAAAACTTCTTTGAGAGGTAGGCCTAGTTCAGCTTCAGTGGGGGCTTCTCCTAGCATTTCGGGTTCTGTACCTAAGAAACATATGCTTAAAATGGCAGAGGATTTGATTACTATGATTAGAGGTTCTATGCCCCGCCTGATAAGAGGCCTAGGGTGGAACCGAGTTTGATAGTTTTGAACAGTGTTCAGAGGCTTCAGAATCTTCTGTGGAAGATATGCAGGAGTATCCTACTTATTCTGATTCTGATGTGGATGATTCCACTCCTACAGCTTCTCCGCCTGAGGATTTTTCATTTTCAGAGACTCTGCATTCCATGAGGGAGCACTTTAAATGGGAAGGCCAGGATTACTCTGATTCCAGGAAAAGGCTTAGGGAATTCTTGTTTTACCCCAGCATAGGCCTTTAGCTATTCCTCCTGTGTTGAATGTGGTGGAAGATGTTTTTGCAGAGGCTTCCCTGAACCCTGACTCTTTGCCTCCTGCTCCTGTTAAGCCTGATAGGTATTATAGGGTGCCCGAAGCTCATAAATATTTGTTTAAGAGTCCTAGGGCGGACCCAGAAACAATTTCTCAAGGGCCTAAAGGTGTTAAGGCTTCTGTGGTTAAAAATCCTGTTCCCACTGATAAAGAGGCAAGGGCTTTGGATAGGTGGGGAAAGAAAGTGTATACTTCTTCCACTCTAGCCATGAGAGCATTGAATTGTCAGTTTCACATGCTAAAATATCAGAATTATCTCCTTTCACAATTGAAATCTAAGGTGGATGCTTTGGCGGAAGGTATTGAGTGTAAAGAGTTGCTGGATTTGGTTCATGTGTCTGAACAAGTGGGTAAGCATTCTTTGCAATGTGGTTTTGATGCTGTACAGGCCTCCTCGAGGGTGGCTGCTACCAGTTCTGTTCTTCGCAGGCATGCCTGGTTGAAGGATCAGAATTTAGCTGAGCATGTTAAGACAAGGATTTTGGATGCTCCTTTACAGTCTGATGTGTTGTTTGGATCGCCTGTGGAAGCAGTTTTAAAGAAAATGGAGGACAAAGCTAAGTCTATGCAAACTGTTAAAGATTTTTGCAGGTGCAGCCACCAAAGTTTAGTAGAAATTGGCCTGCTAAGGGGTGGACATACCCTGCTTATGATTCCCAGTCTAGGGGTAGGTCTAGACGTGGTAGGGGCAGGGCTCAAGGTTCTTTTAGGCCTAGACAAGGAGTTCACCTGCTCAGACTTCTGGTGAGGGCAGGGGTCAGTCCTTTCGTAAACAGACCCAATGACCTGTCTTTTCAGCTGCCAGCAGATTCCGTCTGGCAGCTCCTTTGGGAGGAAGACTGTCTCTTTTCAAAGAAAATTGGGATTTAATTACTCAAGACAAATGGGTGTTGGATATCATTCACCACGGTTACAGATTTTATTTCCATACAATGCCCCTTTCAAAGGCATGCCAGACGTTCCTCCTCCACAAAGAAAAGAGGCTCACAAGCAAGTTTCTCAGTTACTTCAGATAGGGGCCATTCAGCCAGTCCCTGTATCAGAAAGGGGCCTAGGATTTTATTCTCGCCTGTTCCTTGTACCAAAGAAGGGGAACACGTGGAGACCAATTTTGGATTTATCTCTCCTCAACACGTTTTTGGACATTCCCAAGTTCAAGATGTTGACGTTACAACAGCTTTTACCTCTGCTGGGCAAAGATCACTGGATGGTAACTTTAGATCTCAAGGAAGCTTACCTTCATGTGCCTATAAGGCTAAGTTGCAGGAAGTATCTGCGGTTTCGAGCTGGAAATTCTCATTATCAGTTCTCTGCATTGCCCTTTGGCTTATCTACTGCGCCCAGAGTATTCACAAAGGTTCTGGCTCCAGTGACAGCTTACTTCAGGCTTCAAGGAATTCAAATCTATCCTTACTTGGACGACTGCCTGATTCTGGCTCAAGAAAAGGAAGACCTTCTACAGCATCTGGAATATGTTATAGCAGTGCTAAGATGCCTAGGGTATTCTGTGAACGAAATAAAGTCCAGTCTAGTACCCTCTCAGGACATGTGCTTTCTGGGTGTGAGACTGAATACAGCAGCCCAGATGGCCTTTTTAACCCCGGACAAACAAAAGTGTCTGTCACTTTACTTCCATCAACTATCTCATCAGTCCGTGCTGACTGCAAGGACAGTCCTTCAAGCATTAGGGTTCATGGCATCTTGTATTCTGGTGCTTCCGAATGCCAAACTGCATATGAGGAAGCTACAGTGGTATCTCAAAAATGTATGGACACAGCACTGCCAGGATTTGGACACTGTCATTCAAATAATACCTTGCCTTGAAAAGAATTCTTGTGGTGGGCTCAGGAATGTCACCTAAACAAGGGACTCTCTGTGACCCGGCCAGAGGCAAGTCAGATCTTAACGACAGATGCCTCGGACCTTGCTTGGGGAGCTCATCTAAATGGAAAGTGGATACAAGACAAGTGGCCTGCCAGACTACAGCATCTACATATCAACATGAAGGAGATGTTAGCAGTCCAGTTTGCATTAATGGCTTTCAAGGAGTTACTTCTTCCAGGGCAGGTGTTGATTCTAACAGACAACACAACTGTCATGTGGTACATCAACAAGCAAGGGGAACACATTCTTATCCTCTATGCAGGCAAGCAATGATTTTATGGGAGACTGCGCTAAGCTTGCAACTAACTCTTCAGGCAAGGTTTCTGCCAGGAGCACAGAACTCCTTAGCAGATGTGTTAAGCAGACAAATCATGGATCCCCACGAGTGGAAACTGGATCTTCATGTATTTCAGAAACTGACAGTGTCATGGGGAACTCCAGACATAGATCTTTTCGCTTCTCCACTAAACCACCAGCTGCCAAAGTATTGCACAAAGGGGTTTCATCACACAGCTTGGAAAGTGGATGCTCTGTCTTTCAGTTGGAAAAACCTTCATGTGTATGCCTTTCCACCTCTGCCTCTTCTTCCAAAGGTACTATTAAAGGTCAGACAAGACAGGCCAAGGATGATTTTGATAGCTCCAGATTGGCCTCGGCAACACTGGTACCCACTACTACGGAGTCTGGTACAGAAGCCTCCATGGCCTTTACCTCTGATTCCTCATCTGTTATCTCAGAAGGACGGTCATCTGCTCAATGTCAAGCTTCATTCTCTTCATCTAACAGCCTGGCATATTCTGTGTTGAAACACAACAGGTCTCAACTTCCTCAACAAGTTTTAAATGTGATTATGGAAGCTAGAAGACCTAGTACAAGGAGAGTGTACGCAGAAAAATGGAAGAGATTTTTATTTTGGAGTACAGCAAAGAATTTGGAGATTTCTGAGCCTAATTTGAGTGTGGCTCTTCAATATCTTACTGAGTTATTGGACAAAGGTTTGTCCTTCTCTTCCATTAAGATTCATGCTGCAGCAATTTCAGCTCACTATGATTGTGACCCACCTTTGTTTTCGCATCCTTTGTTCAAGCAGTTTCTTGAGGGGCAAAGAATATAAGACCCCACGTAGAGCTCCTACTCCTGCTTGGGATCTCAATTTTGTGTTGGAAAAACTTACTCTACAACCTTTTGAGCCTGCAGCTACTGCTGAATTGAAATACTTGTCATGGAAGACTGCTTTTCTGTTGGCTATTACTTCTGCAAGAAGGGTGTCTGAGTTGCAGGCCCTTATGGCAGTAGAGCCCTTTTGATTTTCCATAAGGATAGGGTATCATTACGTACTAATCCTTCCTTTATGCCTAAGGTGGTTTCTAGTGTGGCTTTAAACCAAACTATTCATTTGCCTACGTTTTATGCAGACCCTCAAAATAAAGGGGAAAAGATTTTGCACACTTTAGATGTACACAGGCAATTGCGTTATTATTTAAGCAGAACTAAGGATTTTAGGCAGTCCCAGCAGTTGTTTGTTTCTTTTGCTTTGAGTTCACAGGGCAAGCCTGTGTCAAAACAAACTATTTCTAGGTGGATTGGCTTTTGCATTGCATTTTGTTATTCCCATCATGGCAAGGAGATTCCAGCTGGGATTAGGCCTCATTCCACTAGGGCTACTGCCACTTCAACAGCATTTCTAAGGGGTGGCAACTAAGGATATTTTGGAAGCAGCTACTTGGAGTTCAGTGCATACTTTCTCTAAGCATTATCACCTTCCTATCTACTCTAAGTCTAGGGCTGGTTTTGCCACAGCTGTTTTGCAAGGCATGTTGTCAGCTCCTACTTCTTTATGATTTGCCAGCCTCCCTTACCTCTGCTTTGGGATTCTACCCAATAGTCAGGACTGCAGCAATGGAAGGCGAAGAACATAGTACAGTTTTGTACCTACCATAAATGTAGATGTTCGAGGATTCCATTGCTGCAGTCCAATTTACCTCCCTCCTTCCCCTCTGTATTTAGGGGTGGTTGTGTAGGTGAGTTTACATGCTTATATTTTTGTATATATTGTTGTATATATTGTACATGTTTTTGGTGCAGGTTTTTTGGGACTTGTCTTTTTAGGGTCTTCTGACATCTGGGGCAAGAAAAGACTGAGGATATGACGTCGGTCATGCGCATTAGTACCCTGACGTACTGACGTCAGTCTAATGCGCCCTGACCGACGTCAGCCTTATACTCTGGTATTCGGGCCGACTGGACGCGGACTATACCCAATAGTCAGGACTGCAGCAATGGAATCCTCGAACATCTACATTTATGGTAGGTACAAAACTGTACTTTCTTTCCTTAGGCCTTCGGGCCCTTCCATCCCCTTATTAGTAGTGAAGTGTATGTGTGTATTTTTGTAGGGATCAAAAAAATAGAAACTAAATTTATTAGTTTAATTTAATTTAATTTAATTTTTTATTGGATAGTGTAATCGGTGTGTTGGTGTCTGTGTGGTGATTACACTTTATATCTTAGTAATGTCTAAGGATTCAAAGGTCTCAGGCTTTAAGAAGTGTGACTCGTGCTGTCAGAAGATGTGTCTGACAGACGGTCACACTTCTTGCGTGTACTGCCTGGGACCTTTGCACCTGCAGGACTCTTGTGCTGTATGCCATGGCTTCAGCCCTAGAGTCCTGCAGGAAAGGAAAAATAAGTTTATCTTACGAGGCTTATTGAAACCTGAGGGTCCCCCGACTCTATCTTCGGGCAAACCCTCCAAGCCTACTAGGGCGTCGGCTCCAGCTTCTGAGTCGACACCTAGGGCTTTGAAGTCTGCTACAGCATCGGCTCCGGCTGGAGCCGATGAGGCTCGAACACTTATTTCTACTGTTTCCTTGGCTCCGGCCAGAGCCGAGGTATTAGAAATCACTGAGTTGGCTCCGATAAGGTTATCGGAACTGACAACTAGGGAAAGGTCTAGGTCACCGTCTCTTGGCTCCGTTCATTCGGCTCCAGCATCTCCCTTGCTGTCTGAACGGAGCCATAGGTCTCACTCCTCTAGGTCGTCGAGACTTTCAGATCATGACCTTCAGAGGGTAGTGAGTCGACTTCTTAAGTCCGAGGCACTGGCCCAAATGCTTCAGAGCCAGACTCATCAGTCGATGCTTAACCCTATTACTCAAAATGTTCCTCCTCCGACTCCTTTGAGTTCGGAGCCGGGGCGTTTTGGACCCGAGACTGTGGCAGCATCGGAGTCGATACAATTGTCTTCGGCGCCGTTGTTTGCTCTGATTTCTTCATTGGAGGAATCTCTGCACCAGACTTCCCTCGTCTGCTCCGAGGGGGTGAGTGGCATCAGACCCTTGTCCGACCCCGCTCTCCCTCTCGGTGCTTCGGCGTTGGTGAGTTCGGCTCCGACATCGGCCTCGGAGCCATCACTGTCGGTGCCAAGGGAGGTTTTCAGCTTTTTGGAGCGGAGACCTCTGGCTCTGCCTGACAGGGGTGCTTTCGAGGTCATGCGGAGTGTGTTGGAACCTGGTTCAACTCCACAGTCGGCTCCGTCCGCCCTTCCCTCCTCGGTGCCTCAGGTAATTTCTACTCACTCCCTCATCCCGGATCGCAGAGAGCCAGCTCCTCAAGAGTCCCCAGTGGGGATATCCTCCTCTTCCGAGGCCTCTCCTGAATTGGCAGGAGAGCCCCCTAGGAAGAGAAAGTGCAAGAGGAAGCACATAGACTCACCTGAGTCTGTCACCTCTGACACGGATTTAGAGGATTCTGAAGGTTCCCCCCGTTCCCCCTCTGAAGATGTCTCCTTTGCAGACATCCTGGAGATCTTAAAACAGAGGGGGAATTGGCCAGCCCTCAACCCTTCAGAGGATGAATCTGTGTATCTTGAGGCGTTCGGCTCGCCCTTCCACCTCCTGGGTGTCCCCCCCCCCTTTGACCCCCTCATGCAGGTGGTAGCAAAAAAGGCCTGGACGGCTCCTGACTCTGTGGACCCCACCCCCAGGAGACCTTCAAAGTTTATTACAGCCCCAGCAGACAAACAATTTTTGACTAAAGGAGTTTCTGTGGATGCTATGGTGGTAGCTGCTGCCACCAAGAAGGAACTAGCTGATCCTTCAGTGCCTGTCCATCCTCCTAACAAGGAATCTAGGTCTATGGACAGGTACGGGAAGCGGATGTTCTAGTCAGCGACCTTTTCGATGCATTCGCTGAACTACTTCTGTCATTTCACTCGTCTTCAGAGAGACTTGATCAAGGAAGCGAGTGAGATGTTAAGGGATCCAACAGCTGCGGGTTTTCAGGATAAGATGAACGCTCAGCTGGCTACCCTCAATTCGATAGCTAACTCCTCCATGCGCCTCCTTTCATATGCGGCTGATGGAGCGAGCAGAGCCGCAGGTACAGGTGTGGCCTTATGCCGGCATGCCTGGATGCGGCTATGCAATTTTGCGGACCCTTTCAAGACGTCTTTCACTAACTCCCCATTTGATGGATAGTCTCTTTTTGGTCCTCAAGTGAAAGAAACCCTGACAAGGTGCGAGACTGATGGCAAAACTCTTTCTGCCGTCGGAGTCCATTTTTCTACTCCTTCTAGGCCTTACCCCAAGGGCCAGAAGGGTGGAAAGATGCGGTTCCGCAAACAATCTCAAGTAGCTTTGCCTGACGCACAGAGTCGGTTCCCCTCTAGAGGCAGAGGGGGGGAACAATAATGGTAGACGCCGCCCTAGAGGCAGGGGGGGGTCCGCAGAACCAGGGCAATCGAGAAACCTTTTCTGACAAGCCCTTTCAACATCCCTGAGGTGTTGCCCGACTGTCCACCTTCGGAGGCAGTCGGGGGAAGATTATCACTGTACCCAGAAGCCTGGCGATCCCTAACTCAAGACAAGTGGGTACAGTCTATCATTTCCGAAGGCTATTCCATTCCATTCTTTCGCATTCCAAAACAATCAAAAAAGTCCCTTCCAAATGTTCCACCCGCTCAGAGGGAGCAAGCAGTGTTAGAAATCTCAAAGTTGCTTGCAAAAAGAGCCATTCAACCAGTTCCAGCAGACCAGCAAGGATCCGGAATCTACTCCAAATTCTTTTTGGTTCCAAAGAAAACAGGGGACTGGAGACCCATTTTGGATCTCAGCAACTTGAACAAGTCTGTCAAGAAAACAAAATTTTGGATGGTCACGCTGCAGTCCATCCTACCCCTATTGGGGAAGGACAACTGGATGTGCTCTATAGACTTCCAGGATGCGTACTATCATATAAAAATGAACAGACGCTCCAGGAGATTTCTCCACTTCAGGTTGGGAACCAGTCATTTTCAATTCAGAGCCCTGCCCTTTGGACTCACCACAGCCCCCCAGGTGTTTACCAAATGCATGGCAGTGGTCGCCTCTCATCTAAGACGTCAAGGATTCCAGGTGTTTCCATACTTAGACGACTGGCTCCTTACAGACCTCACCAAGCATCTTCTACTACTTGCCAGAGACTACACTTTTCGCACATGTCGAAAGCTAGGTATTTCAATAAATTGCGAAAAGTCTGTTTTGTCGCCTTGTTGTGCTATTACCTTCATAGGCGCAAATCTAGACACAGTCAGCATGTCAGCCAGACTCAGACCAGAGGATAGCAGACATACACAAACAAGTCTCTCTTCTCCACAGCAACAAAATCAAAGCCCGACTGGTCCTGAAAGTACTGGGGATAATGGCAGCTGCTGTCCCTCTTCTTCTATTAGCCAGATTTCACATGAGAATCTTACAATGGATGCTCTTCACACAATGGTCATACCAACAACTTCCGATGTCCCACACCATTGTGATAACTCAAGCATGCAGGAATCACCTTCTTTGGTGGATTACATACCCCCAGCTCTTCTTAGGAAGACCCTTTGTCCCTCCCCCTCCGGTTGCTACTCTGACAACGGACGCCTCCCTGATCGGGTGGGGGGGGCATTATCAGGGCAGGACGGTCCAGGGCATATGGCAACCTTACGAACGCCACTTGCATATAAATGTTCTAGAGATGAGAGCAGTGCTTTTAGCGTTGCGGGCCCTTCAAGACTCTCTTCCGATAGGAACGATAGCAATTCAGACGGACAACATGTCTGTAGTGTGGTATATCAACAAACAAGACGGAACCAGATCCTACCCCCTATGTCGAGAGGCACTCGGACTGTGGCAATGGGCGATTTCTTCTCAGCGGTTTCTGATAGCAACGCACATTCCCGGGAAGTCCAATGTCATTGCGGACAAATTGAGCAGAGCTATTCTCATGCCTCACGAGTGGTCTCTGAAAAATTCAGTGTTGGAGAAAGTTTTTGTAAAGTGGGGCCAGCCTTGCTGCGACCTTTTTGCTACTCCCCAAAACAGCAAGTGCGAAAATTATTTCTCTTTCCCCAACCAGGCCATCCCAGCAGAGACGCTCTAGTCCAAGATTGGCCCCGGGGACTTCTGTATGCCTTTCCTCCCTTCCCACTAATTTCTCAATTGATACAGAAAGCCATCGCTCAG
Organism: Protopterus annectens; assembly: GCF_019279795.1. Classification (NCBI taxonomy): domain Eukaryota; kingdom Metazoa; phylum Chordata; order Ceratodontiformes; family Protopteridae; genus Protopterus; species Protopterus annectens. Next base: position 1,568,941,146 of record NC_056745.1, on the reverse strand, counting down.
AAAGCTTCCTTGATCCTCATTGCACCTTACTGGCCTCGACAGGTTTGGTTCCCATTTCTACACCGTTTTCTGTTGGAGCAACCCTGGCATCTGGACCCAGTTCCAGATCTTTTGACCCATCAGTCGGGTCAGTTACATCGCTCCCTCCCGCTCTGAACCTCACTGCATGGTTCCTCCAATTCCAACCCTAGCCAGGCTTCCTCTAATATCTCACTCAGTTCGAGATATTTTAATAGCTTCCCATAAAACCTCCACTCGGAAGATTTATCTTAGTAAGTGGAAACGTTTTTCCTATTGGGCGCAGGGAAGGGACATAGACCCTTTCACTGCTTCTATTCAATTGGTCCTTGATTTCTTAGCCGAACTTTTCCACTCAGGTTCGTCTCCTTCTACTCTTAAGGTCCAATTGGCAGCTATATCTAACTTTCATGTTGGAATCTCAGAGTCTGCCATCATATCTCTCAAACTTTGCAAAGCCTTTTTGAAGGGAGTTTTTCTTCTCAAGCCTCCTATTAGGAATCCTCCTCCTTCTTGGGACCTTAACTTGGTTCTCACATCTTTGATTCTTCCCCCTTTTGAACCTGCGGCTTCGTGTTCAATGAAATTGCTATCTTGGAAAACACTCTTTTTGGTAGCCATTACTTCGGCTAGAAGAGTCTCTGAACTTCATGCACTCTGTAGTCGATCCCCTTACCTTTTGTTTCATAAGGATAGGGTATCCTTACGTACCAACCCATCCTTCTTACCCAAAGTAGCCTCTCCGGCAAACCTAAATCAAAACATTGACCTTCCTGTGTTTTTTTTCCTAACTATTCCAACAGGTCAGAACAAAAATTACATTGGCTAGATGTTCATCGACAATTAAGGTATTACTTAGACAGGACCAAACAAATCAGAAAATCTGACCAACTGTTTGTTTCTTATGCAGAAGGCAGAAAGGACCTTCCAGTTTCGAAAGTATCTCTCTCCAGATGGCTTACATCTTTGATTTCTTTTGTATATGAGATTAGGCATCAAAAGTTACCAAACAAACCTAAGGCTCACTCAACTAGAGCTTTGGCTACTTCCATAGCTTTCCAAGACAGGCTGCCTATTGATACGATTTGTGCTGCAGCTACTTGGGCTACTACTCATACTTTCATTTCTCACTATAAGCTGGATTTAACTTCTAGACAGAGAGCCAACTTTGGTTCCACTGTACTCAAGAGTCTGTTCCGATAGGCCACCCGGGACAAGGTGCTAGGGACGCCGTCCCATCCAGCAAGAATGAAGGCGAGATAGACAACTTAACATATAGAAGTTATGTACCTACCATAACGTTCCATGTTAGTTGTCTTCTTCTCGCCTTCTTTCTTGCGTCCCACCCTCCTTCCCCCTAGCCTGGACAGACCTAGAGGAGTTTGATTGTGACCTTTTTTTCCTACCACCTCTATTTGTATATATGTATATACTGTAATATGTATATATTCCCTCATCAGGTTTTAGGTCACCTTCTTTCTGTCACTTTATAGAGGTGGGTTTCCCCTTTCCAGTGTTTCTGGATTTTTTCCTGGCTGGGCCTAGCTTACAAACGAGATCTGAGGTATTACCGCCTAGCATTGTGGGATAAAAGGGGAGCCTCGAGCCGGTGGAACTAACTCTCGAGCTTTTAGAGTGGCCAAGTCGGAGCCGAGGATCGGCTCCGAACCCATCCAGCAAGAAAGAAGGCAAGAAGAAGACAACTAACATGGAACGTTATGGTAGGTACATAACTTCTATTTTTGTATTTTGAAGGGGAATATTTTAAGCAGAAGTCAGGATTAGCTATGGGGGCAAAATGTGCCCCCATTTACACTATCTTAGTATTAGCTGAATGGCAAAAGTGGTTTGTTTTCGATTCCCTTTTCAAGAATGACATTTATCTATGGGTACTTTTCCTGGATGATATTTTAAGCTTGTGGATGGGGTACTGAGGAAAGAACTGTTGAATTTGTTTCTTATTTAAATAACACCACCAATTTTATGGAATTTACATATAAAGTGAGGATCTAGGAAATAGAGTTTTTGGACATCCTGCTTTGCATACATTTGCAAACTAAAGAATTGTACTCTAATATTTTTAGAAAGCAAAAGTTTTCTAACATGTTGTTACACTTTGATAGCTGTCACCCAGCACACCAGAAGAGTGGGGTTATAAAAGGACAAATGGTTCACCTCTCTAGGTTGGTTATTGATGATTATACAGTTGAAATGGAGATGTCAAATTTAATTGGTCTGTTCCTTAACAGGGGATACCCAACCCGTTTAGTGATTAAAATTAGAAAAGTATTGGTATTGCCTTTTAACCAAGAGACAGTACTGAAGGGGGTTATTATGAACTGTTGGGACTTAACTGTAACAACTGTGTTGAAAAAGAAACTTGGCGAACGTCCTGTAGTGACCTATAGTAGAGGAAATAGTTTAAAGGAAATATTAGAGAAGAACGAGGACCATGTTATAAAGCCGTTTAATTTGTTAGTGAGTAAATGGAACGTGTAACTATTGCAGATACATACACAAAGGTCTATACATGACTCTTCAAGATTACAGCAGGACCATATGGTGTCCTGGACGAACTATTTGGAATTCTAAAATGGTGGTATACATTGCCCTATGTGGGAGTTATCCTGCATTTTATGTAGGGAAAACTACAGAAAGGTTACATGATAGGATGGCAGAACATTTGAGGGATATTGAGAACACAAAGACCACTAATGCACTTTTTTGCCACAGTGAAGTGTGTGTGTGTTTTAAAAAGTTTTTTATTTTTTTATTGCCGATAGAATGGTGTATGAGAGGGGGGTGATTTTTTAAACGTTACTGGAATTCAGGGAGACTGTGGCAGATGAGACTTAATGCCACAGTGTCCGCAGGTATAAATGACAGTTGCTCTGTTACTAGCTTACTGAAGTTTAGGTCGATGCAAGTTTGATTATACTACATAGATGATGTATTTTAACAATTTTTTTATTGGTTTTACATTATTTAAGCATTTTTAACCATATTTAATATATGCAGCCTGATCCTATACCTTTAAGAAGGGGATTGACACTTGTTTAACTATGTCATTCAATTAAACAGTGCTATACTAACTAACGGAAATGGGAACTAATGGGAACTAATGGAAATGTGAATTTGACTCTGATGATGCCTAAATGTAAATAGGCGAAAGCGCCAAGTCATTTTTTTTTTTTTATTTAATAAAGTGTACTTTTGTGGATATCTGGGTGTTGTGGTGACTTCTCTGTTTGTAACTTGTGTTTTACTAATCACTTAGTGTGATTTTTATTGGTTATGTCTCTCCATGTAGTCCAAGGAGGTATGTGTCTGGTTATATACACTCACATGGACTATGACTGTCATACTTGTATTTAGGAGTAAGTGACCTGAGTGTTTGCATGATCTGGCGAATCCTGTCCTCTGAAAGGCAATTAACTTCAACTGTCCCTTTGTTCAACTTGGTAAGAGGGACATGAGTGTCCCTCACATTTGAGTCTCCTATGACCAGAATATTGTAGTCTGGAGTATTTTGCCTTATGGGTTTGGTAGTTGACAGGATTAGGAATAAGTATATTAGAGGGTCAGCCCAGGTTGGAAGGTTTGTAGACAAAGCCAGAGAGGCAAGATTACGTTGGTTTGACATGTGCTGAGGAGGGATGCAGAGTATATTGGGAAAAAGATGCCAAGGATGAAGCTGCCAGGTAACAGGAAAAGAGGAAGGCCTAAGATGAGGTTTATGGATGTGGTGAGCGAGGATATGCAGGTGGTTGGTGTGACATAGCAAGATGTAGAGGACAGGAGGAAATGGGAAACAGTTGATCTGCTGTGGCGACCCCTAACGGGAGCAGCCGAAAGAAGAAGAAGAAGTTGAGACACAATGAGATGTTGCTTTTTGTGTTGTGATGGGAATTGTCTTGTTTGTGTGTTTGCTGAGTTTCTGAGGACTGCACCTGAGGGTCCTTTGAGGTTTTTGGTAATCTACATGTGAACACCTCCGCATGTATGTCTCTGTGTGTGGTCCATTGTGAATGTGTATGTCTGTGTGAGTCGCTAACCACCTGTTTGTTGCTTTTTGGTTCTTTATGTAAGAGTATGGTCTCCAGTGTCAATGTGTAACTATATCTCTCATGCACTGTATTTGTCTGTTTTGAAAATTAAGTGGTTGTAATTGTACATAAGGCAGTTGTTGCATTACCTCAGGATGCCCATGTCCACTAAGCTGGATGCAGAAATAGGAAAGTGCTCATCCATGGTTGCAGGTCCTAATGTGTACTTGAAAAGGATAGGAGTGGGGGTGTTTGTAACTAGACGAGGGAAGGGTGCTTACTTGGTGTAATCCACAGCTATCCAGTGATGCTGCCCACAGAGCCCAAACCAGACGCTGTCTGAGCAGCAATAGTCCTGGGTGCTAAAATAAGGTAAGGTAGACCTAAATAGTTCTAACTAAATGCATAAAAGCTGCTCACTGTCCAAACTACTCTGTGAGTAACATGGGACTGAGTAAAAGTCCCAAGGTGATTTTTATAGGGACATTTCAACTTCTGGTGATTGAAGCCACTGTGCAAATGCAAAGCTTATATATATGATCTGAAAAAAGTAAGTTTTTCACTAACTGTCCCCTAAGGCCAATCAGGTAAGCACACAATGAACTTTCCACCAGGAATTCCAAGCTCGGATAGGTGAAATCATCCCTGTCCTGTCATGAGTGCAGACATTGACCCTCGTAATTTAAAATGGTTTGGAGCCCAAGTGTTAAGGAACTATAAACAGATGCCTAATAATAAGAAACACTAGATACAGTGCGTTTCAGTGCAGAACAGCTGCCCTTATAGCAGTTTATAAATACAACTTTAAACTTTAAAGAAGTGCAAAAAAACCCAATAACTAGCACAATAAACTTTCACAGTATAATGAAAATAAGAAAAGCTTCCAGATGTTTGCATCTGTACAGAGTACTGCCACAGCAAGCAGCTCTTTGCAAATGTGCCAAGTTTATACCAGCTCTAGAAGTACAGAAATCTGACTTACTGGGCCCTCTTGCCAGTAAAGGACTACACTTGGAACCTTTTATGTGCTTCCCAATTCAGATAGACTAGGTAAACTCCTACTGCCACTAGATGAATAATCCCAGTCCTCCTAATGTAAAAGCACAGTAAGAGTGTCCAGAGTGAAATGCTACCACAAACAAACTTAAGAAAAGGCAATAAATAATTCAAGATAGCAGTGTACTTTAAACAGCTTATAAAATTGTGATTTTTGCAATAAGTACTTTGCTTAGTAGAAATGAGCCAAAAAACAGTTGTTCATAATTTATAAATGCACTAAAAACAAGGTAAACTGATCAATAACCTCTCCACCCAATTAAACAGCTACATGCAGGATTCTCAAGTGTGTTCCCCCAACCTGTACAGACAAGGCTACCTCCCACTAACACTAGATTGGAAATCCTCTGTCCTTTTGATGTAAAAAAAAAAAAAAAAAAACACAAGAGCTTGCTTGTGTATTTAAAATACACAGTTTGTCCAACAGCTAGCTAGATAATAAATTCAGAGCAAGTAAATCAGTATAACAGACAGTGAGGCAAAATGCACTTTTTTCCAACTGAGGAGCAAATAAGCACAAGAAATGGCAAATCATTTGATGTAAACAGTAGTGTAGAAAAGGGAGTTGCGTATAAAACTCAATTTACAGTAAAGGTGGGCAGCTTATTAAAAATCAACAAGTTTAAAAAGGAGATCAAGGAATGGGAGGGTAGATGGGAAAAACAACCAGTTGGGAGTCAACAGCAGTGCTTGTAGAGTTTGCAAGCCTTGTGTCTTAGAAAAAGACAAGGCCGTAGGTATTGTGTGTGTGTTTGTTTCACTCAAGAAACAGTTTAACCAGCAGAAAAAAAAGTGAAATATGCACCCTGGGTAATTTACGTGTCTGCTACATAGAACAAAAACATCAGGCCAAGCAAATTTCTGAAAACAGAAAAAAATGGAAGAGTTAAAACAGAAAGTAGCTCTTTCAATTTAAGCAACTCACAGACAAAAAGATTTACTTTCCTTATTCAGCAGGGAGTCACCAACAGTGCCTGTAGTTTTTGCTGGCCTTGAGTCTGATCAGAAAATACAAAGGCCATAGATATTCTCTGTGTATTTGTGTCACTCAAAGAAATTAGCCAATGAAAAAATGTGTGAAAGGATCCTGCACCACTTTCTGACTTCTACTTTGTTGGAGAAGCTGGCCTTGCCCCTTTGGACTTGCAGCTTCTGTATATTTAAAATGCCCTTCTTGGTGAACCATGCTTCTCTTGATTGTCACTACAGACAGGAGAATTTAGGAACAACACGTATTGTCATTTGAGCCTGTACATTTCTTACTTCAGAAGAGCAAGGTCATCCTTTGTACAAACCTTCAAAAGTTGATACTGAAAGTAATCAGTACAACCATCCTCCATTGTTTTTTCACATATTAACCAAGGAGAGTACCTTCTCTATTATATCGCTATGCACCATCAGTCAAGGTTTTATATTGGCAGAACAAGCTCTATCCTTAAAGATAAGTGTATTTCTGTGAGAAGGCTTTGACAAAGTTTCTGAAGTTGCATGAGCAAAATAGTTCTTTATTCAATTTCTCTGTATTAAATGAATGCTTCTTGTCTTGCTACAGCCACAGTCTGCATATTTGTGTAAGCAGCTGTATGGTGTACTCTTTGGACTTTTGCAAGAAGCTATAGGTTAGAGGCCATGTTCATGTCCAGGTCTTATTTGGGATATTGTAGTAGAAGTTATGCTGCCATATAAGGGAATACTCCAGCAGTGTTTGCTTAGGATTGTATCCCTTTTCCTTATAGATGATGCATGACTAGTAAGAGGAAGTCCAAGTTATGATCTGATGTTGTTAATCTTCTTTCCATTCATCACTGATGGGTTCAGTTCCAAGCCCTCGGAACCGAGTCAGCCTTTTTACCAAGCTTGCGCCAGCCAAAAAAACTCTCAAGCTAAGTCTCTACCCAGAATGCCTTTCTCCCTGATACTTCAGATCTCGTTTCCCACGTAGCCGTAAAGCCACGTTTCAGCCGAGCTTTCAGCTAAGTGGAACTTTATTTGATATTTATGTGGAAAAATTTTGATATCTTCATATTCTATTGAGTGAATAGTATTTCTAGTGTCTTTTCTTCTGTCTAACCTTGTTTTTTCCTCTCTACTCTATCCATTGTTACCATTGGTAAACCTTCAAGTACCATTGTTGGTATGGCCTTTCCTCCCTTACCCTTGTGGTATTTCTTCAGTACCATAGCTGGTATTGTCTTTCCTGTTTAACCTATTAGCTTTGGTTTTTAGTAAGGTATTTTCTTTTTTCTGTCTACATCTCACTGTATTGCTATATTTGTGACTTTCTTTGAATGGTGTTTGACTTTGTTCTACTTGGATTATACAGTTGGCCAGTAGTGTCTTTCTATCAAGATGTTGGATACGAAGGGTACTTCAGGTTTTAAGCATTGTGCCTCATGTAATGGCAAGTTACCCAATAGTGATTTTTACGATGACTGTGTATACTGTTTGGGAGTGCCCCAACTTTCGTTGCAGCCTCCGTGGACATCTGTCAGAGTTTCAGGCAATGCACCCTTAATGAGCGCAAAAATAAACTGATTCTGAAAGGGTTACTCAAGTCTCCCTTCTCAGAGGCCATTTCTGCGATGGAGGTCTCAACCCCTCCTACTAAAGACAAAAAGAGATCCCACTCTGTTCCCTCTTCACCATCGGGTGATCAGAGCAAGCCTGGGAAATCTAAGGTCCCAAAGTTGTCTTCGGAGCATAAATCTGCCTCTATGGCTCCATCTTCCTTAGCTCCGAGTATGTCGAAACCTTAGATACTAGTGCCAGTTTCGACACTGGTCCTGCCTCTGGCACTGTTAATAGACCGTACTACACCTATTTCGACTTCAGCACCTGTGGCCACTTTAGCTCAGGGCACTCCTTTGACTACTTCATTAGTTACCATTTTGGAACCCACTATTTCAGCTCTGAGTGCCACTTTGGCACCAAGTGTTGTACCGACTTCACTGTATTTGACCCCTTTACTTCTGGTCTTGAAACTAGAGACTTTGGTGCCAGCAGACCTTGCACCACGGACCCAATACTCCCCTTACATAGATCCGTTTCTGGTCTAAGCATATAGCCCCTTCATTGAACGTCCTAACTACCCATCCGGAGTATCTTCTAGATCCACCGGGAGCCTGTCTGAACACAATGTGGGGCGTCTCGTGGACCAGCTGTTAGCCAGGGGAATCCCCACACTTTCTAAGATCCATCCACTTGCAGGACTTGTGTTGACTTATCCACAGACTCCATCTTACACTCCTCCTTAGACTATCTCGGTTCTGAAGACTTCTGTTCTGACATCCTTCTTGGAACCCATCACCTCAGAGGCTTCAGTGCATCTCACTCAGGCTCTGAGTTTGCCCCTTTCATCTTCGGTTGCCGCTGAACCAGTCCTTCCTCAATCTGGGGATTGAGTGATGGGCGCTTTGGCCTCGGGGCACAGAGCCATCTATCACCTCAGTTCCATCCTCTGTGCCAATAGCTGCATCTGCACCGATCCTGCTTGAGGCTCCACCTGTGGGGGTGGGTTCATCTGAGTGGGGTGTGACCCCGGTCCCAAGGTTGTCTTTCTCTGTTCCAGGCTACCATCCTTCTATGGGCGGACCTTGCTTTCCGCACAATGGAGGGGGCTCTTGCTTCTGGCAGCACTTCTTTGATGTCAGAAGCCCAGATGTTTATCGTGTTTCACTGTTGCAGTCATTACAATTGGGTTATCCTGCTGGCAGGCTACCCGCAGTTGACCTGAGTTCCAAAGTCTAGGTCCAGTGTCTTTTGCTGTCGCCTCCTCCCTGACATCAGTGTGCAAGGGGTATAAAAGATGCAGCCGATGCCATTTTCTTCAGTCTTTCTTGCCACGCGGTGCCCGAAGCAAAAGCAGTTCACAAGTGCCGGTCGGCCGACTCCTGAGATTTTCAAATCCGAATTTCAGATCCAAAGTCTTCATTAAAGCTAAGTACCCCATTGGGTAAACTTTTTTCCTGCTCCAGACCGATGTCAGAAAAAGTTAATAATTGTACTTCTTGTGGGAAGCAAGTACCTCATAAGGATTTTCATTCTTACTGTATACCTTGCCTAGGCCCTGACCACGACGTTGCTAGTTGTCAGTTTTGTGCTAGATTTAACCAACGCGCTATTAAGCGTCGGTACGATTTTGCATTTCATTACTTTGGCAGAAGATTTAATTGTATAATGCCGTCGGAACAGCCGACTACCAGAGTTTATAAAAAGCGCAAAGAAAATGAAAAGGACAGGCATCCGAGGTCCAAAACCGACGAGGTTTCCGCTAGGCCTGTTGCCGGTTTTCAGTGAGGCGCTTTTGCAGCCCCTGACGCCCGCTACCTCAGAGCCACTGGCTGCTTCCAACTCCCACGTGGAGCCGATTAGGCTGCTGGAAACTCAAGGTATTGGACACCCGAAAACTATTCCCTCAGATGGGTCCAGAGCCGCTGAGCAGGCATCTGCTTCTGAGGGTGTTTTCAGGCCCCCACAGTTATATGTGAAACCGACTTCAGCTTCAAAGGCAAAGACTAAAGCAGCTCTAAAGACAAAGAAACAAGTACAGCATTCTCTTGGACAGGCCTCCATGCTTAAAAAGATGCTTAAAATGGCCGAAGACCTAATTACTTTCATCAGGGGTTCTCATTCCCATCCTGATAAGAGACCTAGGCAAGATATAGAATATCCAATCAAACAACCCAGCAATGGAAAATGGGAAATCCAATGGTGTAAAACCAAACACCCGACTCCTCGGCAGTTAAATCACAAGTTTAATTTCACATAAAGCAGAAAATACAGATTGAGCGCTTTCGTCAGGGATTCTGAAGAGGTCTCCAGGGTGGAGACGAAAGCGCTCAATCCGTATTTTCTGCTTTATGTGAAATTAAACTTGTGATTTAACTGCCGAGGAGTCAGGTGTTTAGTTTTACACCATTGGATTTCCTGTTTTCCATTGCTGGGTTGTTTGATTGGAGTTTTCTTCAAATATTTCCAAGATATAGAATATGAATCTTCAGATCAGGTTTCCATTTCCTCTGATTCCTCTTCTGAACAGGAATGTTCTCTTTCTCCCTATGAGGATTCTGATGCTGAATAATCTATCCCTTCAGCCTGTCCTCCTGAGGATTATTCTTTTGGGGAGACCCTGCATACTATGAGGTAGCATTTCCACTGGGAGAGCCAAGATTACTCAGAATCCAAGAAAAGGCTCAGAGACTTCCTTTCATTACCTCAGCACAGGCCCCTTGCTATTTCTCCTGTTTTAGACTTTGTAGATGATGTATTTTCAGAGTCCAGTCTCCTGACTCTTTACCACCAGCTCCTGTTAAGCCAGACAGATACTACAGGGTTCCTGATTCACATAAATGTCTTTATAAAAACCCTGCTGCTGACCCAGAAACTCTCTCTCAGGATCCCAAAAGGGTCAAGGCTTCCACTGCAAAAAAACCCTATCCCCTCTGATAGGGATTCAAGGGCCCTGAACAAATGGGGGGAAAAGATTTATACTTTTGCTTCCTTGGCTGTAAGAGCTTTAAATTGTTAGTTTCATATGCTTAAATATCAGCAATATCTTATGTCACTTCTTAAACAGAAAATGTTGACAAATTCAGAATGTGCAGAAAACAGACATGCAGGATTTATTGCATGCAGCTGAACAAGTGAGAAAGCATACCTTGCAACATGGTTTTGTTTCTTTAGAGGCCTCCTGCAGGGCCGCTGTTACGAGTTCTGTCATTAGGAGGCATGCTTGGTTAAAAGAACAGAATCTGCCCGATCATGTTAAACCAAAACTGTTAGATGCTCCATTAGATGCTCCATTACAGCATGATACCTTGTTTGGTGTTAAAGCAGAAGAGGTGTTGAAGAAAATGGAGGACAAAGCTAAATCTATGCAAACAGTCAAGGATTTCTTACAGGTACAGCCTCCCAGATTTAGCATGAACTGGCCTACAAAGAATTGGTCCTTTCCATTGTCAGACAGGCCACAAAGAGGCAGATACAGACACCCCAGAGGCAGATCACAGCCCCAAGGCTCATACAGGCCTAAACAATGGGGTGCTTCTCCCTCCAAAAGCGGAGAGGAAAAATCACAGCCATACAGGAAACAGCCTCAATGACTTTCCCCTGCCAGCACCAAGCACTTATCTTCCGGCAGCTCCTTTGGGGGGAAAACTAGCACTTTTTTCACAAAATTGGCACATGATCACCCAGGACAAATGGGTCTTAAATATCGTATCACAAGGCTACAGGTTCCACTTTCACACCCTGCCAAGGCCAAACGGTATGCCAGACCTGCCACCCAATCAGTGGGCAGAGGCACAAAAACAAGTTTCATCCCCTCATGGACATGAGAGCCATTCAGCAAGTACCACAGCAAGAGCAGGGACTAGGATTTTACTCGAGGCTTTTCTTAGTGCCCAGAAAAGACAAAGCCTGGAGGCCAATACTGGACCCTGTCTATCCTAAACACATTTCTGGATATTCCAAAATTCAAAATGTTAATTCTGCAGCAGCTTCTGCCCATGCCGGGCAAGAAGGCTTGGCTTGTGACTTTAGATCTAAAAGAGGCATACCTGCATGTCTGATCATGCAGAAGATACCGCAGATTTATAGCTGGCTCAATGCACTACCAATTCTCTGCACTGCCCTTTGGCTTATCTACTACGCCCAGGGTCTTCACAAAATGCCTGGCACCAGTAATTGCATTGTGCAGACAAAGAGGAATACATATATATCCTTACTTGGACGACTGCCTTATTCAAGCAGAGAGCAAGGACATTCTACTACAGCATCTGGCGTTTGTAAAAAGATTACTAACAAGTCTAGGGTACACAGTAAACGAAAAGAAATCAAAACTGGTACCCTCTCAAGAGATAATATTCCTGGGTGCAAGCTTAAATTCAACTGCCCAGATGACTTATCTCACAACAGACGAACACAGACAACTGGGTCTTTTTTGCCAACATTTTGAAATAAGTAATCTGCAAGAAACATTCTGCAGGCTTTGGGCTTCATGGCATCCTGCATTCTGCTAATTCTATATGCAAGACTGCATATGAGGAAACTTCAATGGTATCTTAAAAAGTGTTTGGACTCAACATTGCCACAGCCTGGAAACAATTACCCTCATTCCCTGCCTGCAACAGAAGTTTCGATGGTGAGCAAAGGCCTGTCACCGCAACACGGGACAGCCATTTATCTTACTCACAGCCAGGCAGACATTGACAACAGATGCGCCAGATTATGCCTGGGGGACCCATATGGCAGGAAGATGTATTCAGGGCACATGGTCCGCAAGTCAAATGCATCTACATATCAATCAAAAAAGTTGCTAGCTGTTCAAAATGCCCTGACAGCCTTCAGGGATCTACTTCAGCCAGGACAACTACTGATAAAGACGGAGAATACTACAGTCATGTGGTACATAAGCAGGGAGGTGCACATTCATACCCCCTCTGCAGACTAGCCATGAACTTGTGGGACACAGCATTGACTTACCAAGTACATCTGCAAGCACAATTCCTGCCAGGAAAGATAAATACTCTGGCAGACGAAGTAAGCAAAAACCTAATGGATCCCCACGAGTGGAAATTGGATCCACAAGTCTTCAGCATGATAACAAGAAACTGGAGATGCCCGGACATAGACCTATTTGCCTCCCCTCGCAACTGCCAACTACAGAGATTCTGCACAATGACTTACCACAAGCAAGCATGGAAAGTGGATGCTCTATCTTTCAGCTGGAAAAACCTAACAGTATATGCCTTTCCTCCTCTGCCTCTCCTCCCCAAGGTACTCCTCAAGGTCAGACAAGAGAAGCCAGAAATGATACTGATTGCCCCAGACTGGCCCCGCTAGCACTGGTACCCCATCCTAAAGAGCTTATCTCAATGCCCAGCTTGGACATTACCTCTAATTCCTCACATGTTGATCCAACAAGACAGTCAGATACTGCACAGGCAACTCAGGACCTTAAACCTGGCAGCATGGCAGATAATGTAGCCATTCAAGACACACCTCTCTCTAAAGCAGTGTTGGATGTTATTTTGGAGGTCAGGAGGCCTAGCACCGGAAAATTTTATGCAGAAAAATGGAAGAGATTCTTTGCTTGGAACCAGGCACAAGGTATTGACACGATTGTTCCAAATATTCCTCAGATTTTGCAATACTTAGTTGCTGGATAAAGGCCTTTCCTTTTCATCATTTAAAATTCATGCCTTTGCCATTTCAGATCATTACAATACAGAACCACCTATTTTTTTTCTCATCCATTACTAAGGCAGTACCTCAGAGGAGCCAAAAGCATAAGACCTCCAAGGAGAGCACCAATACCTGCATGGGACCTCAATTATGTCTTGGAAAAACTCACACTGCCTCCATTTGAGCCAGCCTCTGTAGCTGATATAAAATTCTTATCCTGGAAAACAGCTCTGCTCCTAGCAATAACCTCCGCTAGACGAGTCTGAGTTACAGGCACTCATGGCTGTGGAACCTTTTATCATTTTCCATCCTGAGAGGGTTTCTCTGAGGACGCACCCTACATTTATGCCTAAGGTAGTGTCCAATTCATTTGCCTACCTTTTATCCAAACCCACAGAATAAGGGTGAGAGACTTCTGTATTCTTTGGATATTCACAGGCATCTACGCTTCTACTTGGACAGAACCAAAGCTTTCAGAAAGACTGAACAACTTCTAGTAGCATATGCTGCAGGATCACAAGGAAAGCCCATCTCAAAGCAGACTATTTCAAAGTGGATAGGTCACTACATTCGTTTCTGCTATCCACAGCATGGCAAATCAGTGCCTAAGGGCATTAGGCCACATTCAACCAGAGCTGCAGCCACTTCAGCAGCCTTCCTCAGAGGAGTACCAACCAAAGACATCTTAGAGGCTGCAACTTGGAGTTCAGTGCACACTTTTACAAAGCACTATCACTTACCTCTCTACTCTAAATCCAGGGCAGGCTTTGCCACTGCAGTTCTGCATGGCCTCGTAGCCTCTCCTAATCCTATTTAGCACCAGCCTCCCAATCGTAGCTTTGGGATTCAACCCAATTTGTAATGACTGCAACAGTGAAACACTATGAACATGGTACAGTTGTGTACCTACCATAAATGTAGATGTTAGAGTGTATTCACTGTTGCAGTCCAGGTTACCCTCCCACCATCCCTCTTTTCCTTTGCCGGGACTTATTTGTACTTCTCTATTCTATACAACCTATGGGGTGTATTTGCTTGTAGCTGAAGGAAAAGCAGTTTTTTGTGTATGCATGCTTATTGGCATAATTTAGCCCACCATTTTAGGGGCACCTGACATCTGGGGCAAGAAAAACTGAAGAAAATGGCATCTGCTGCATCTTTTATACCGCTGGCACACTGACATCCGGTAGGAGGCGACAGCAACCGACACCGGACCTAGACTTTGGAACTCAGGCCGACTGCGGGTAGCCTGCCAGTAGGATAACCCAATTGTAATGACTGCAACAGTGAATACACTCTAACATCTACATTTATGGTAGGTACACAGCTGTACTTTTTCTCCCCCTGAGATACAGCTATGACAGACCACCCCCTGGGACACCGGGCAGAGAAGCCACAGGACAACTGTTCAGGGTACCCACTCTTCAGAGTCCTCCTCAGAGAACCCCCAACTGAGGAGCCCCCTCAAAAGAGGACGTGCAAGAGGAAGCACATGGACTCACGCAAGGAGTTCTTGACTGAAGACATGGACTATGATGATGGTGAATGGTCCCCACAGTCCACTCCTGATGTTTCCTTCGGAGACATCCTGGAAATATTAAAGCAGAGAGGTGACTGTAAGCCCTCCAACCCTTCATCTGAGGAGTCCATGTGCCTGCAGGCTTTTCGTGCCTGGCCTTCTACCTCTTGGGTGACCCCACCTGCCATCAAGCTCATCCAGCTTGCTTGGAAGAACCCCGGTTCAATTGAGGTGATCCCTCGGAGACCAGACAAAATTCTTTCCCTTGCCGAGGAGAACCCGCATTGGTCCAAAGGGTTACCAGTCGATGCTATGTTGGTGGCGGTGGCCACGAAAAGGACTTGGCTGAGGAAAGTCCCGCTGTCCATCCACCCAGCATGGAGTCCCGGGCAAGTGGACAGACTTGGGAAGCATGTGTTTGCATCAGGGACCTTTGCTATACGATCCCTGAATTATTTGGCACATTTTGAGGCTCCAGAGGGACTTGATCTCCGAACTCTCCGGGATGCTTCAGGACAGTTGTCTGACAATGTCAGGGACAAAGTGGCCTCACAGCTCGCAGCACTGGAATCAGTGTCCAACTCGTCTGTGAGGTTGTTGTCACATGTGACTGAAGAGGCAGCTAGAGCAGCAGGTTCGGGCATTGTCATGAGGCATTATGCCTGGATGCGCATTTGTGACCTCACGGATCCCTTCAAGTCTTCTTTTGAGTGCTCCCATCAAAGTTTCTTCCCTTTTTGGCTCCAAAGTAAAGGACATGCTAGCCAGGTGCAAGCAAGTTGGAAAGACCCTGTCTGATGTAGGCTTATGATTTTCCAACCCTTAACTTACCTTCTCCAGGGATCATAGCAGCCCGATTGCTTACCTCTGGAAGCAGTCAGGGGCTGTTTCTTTCTGCACCAAGCTGCCTGGCAATCTAAGACCACCAATCGTTGGGTGCGGAGTATCCTCACCAGAGGTTACACCATTCCCCTTTCTTGTCCGCCAGAGCTTCCAAGAAAACTTCCCGACGTTCCACCCAGTCAAATGGAAGAAGCAGCTTTAGAGATTATAAAGCTGTTTCAAAAAAAAGTGGACAGTCATCCAGCCAGTCCCACCAGACCAGCACAGATCCAGATTTTGCTCAGGATTCTTTTTGGTGCGAAAAAAGACAGGGGACTGGAGACTCCTTTTGAATCTCAGCAGCTTAAACAAGTCTGTCACCCAAACCAAATTCCAGATGGTCATGGTTCAGTCCATTCTTCCCTTTTTAAGAGAAGGCAATTGGATGTGCTCAATAGATCTCCGGGTTGCGTATTACCGCATCAAGATGGGCAAATGCTCCAGGAGTCTGCTTTGCTTCTGGCTAGGGGGCCAATCATTACCAATTTTGTGCCTTGCTGTTCCATCTCTCTACAGTCTCTAGTGTGTTCATGAAATGCATAGCAGTGGTCACAGCTCACTTGACACTAAAAGGATTCTGGGTGTTTCCATATCTGGATGACTGGCTCCTCACTGCCCCCACCGAGCATCTTCTGGCAACAGCACTGCATTATACTCTCTCTCTCTCTCTCTCTCTCCCTGGCAACATTTTTGGGAATAGTGATACATTGGGAGAAACCAAACCTTACTCCTACACAACAAATATAGTTCGTTGGAACAGTGTTCAATACTCAGTCCTGTCTGGTATCACTCCCAATTCAGACTCCATTGATTGAGGCTTCAGCTCTGAGTGATACTCTCTCAAACAAAAGTCTCAGCAAGGGAAGTTCTTCAGGCCCTAGGCTCTGTGGCAGCTTCAATCTCAATAGTGCCTCAAGCAAAGCTACATATGCGGATCCTGCAATGGCTTCTCCTTTGTCAATGGCTCCCAAACCATCACCCCCTCAGTTACCAGATCCAAATAACCAACTCCTGCAAACAGGAAATCCTTTGGTGGATGAGGCCAGAAGTAGAACTTTGGAGTTACCCATTTCAATCCCCTCAGCCCACAGCCATTGTAACCATGGATACTTCCCCAGTCAGGTGGGGGGGGTGGCCATTTGCAGGGAAAGACTGTCCAAGGCACATGGTCCACTTCAAAGGCCCACCTGCATATCAGTGTTCTGGAACTGAGAGCTGTGCTGTTGGTGTTGCATGCCTTTCATTCGGCTCTCCCTTCCGGGAAAGTTGCAGTTCAGTCAGTCTGTCAGTAGTCTGGTACATCAACAAGCAAGGAGGAACCAAAACCTATCCCCTCTGTTGAGAAGCCATGAGAATTTGGCAGTGGGCGATACCTTCCAACAGCTTTCTGATAGCAATGTACGTCCTAGGGAGCTCCAGCCTGATTTCGGACAAACTTAGCAGATGCATCCTCATGCCTCATGAGTGGTCTCTCAACACCAAGGTGGCATCAGAAATCTTCAGCCACTGGGGCCAGCCTTGCTGCAATCTTTTTGCCTCCCCATTGAACAATTGCAGTAGCTCTTTTGCCCTACTTCCCCTGGAGGGTGAGTCCCCGAGGGACACTCTAATCCACGATTGGCCCACGGGACTTCTTTACGCTTATCCTCCCACCCCCCTGATTCCACAATTTCTAAAGAAAGCTCTTCGGTTGAGATGCAAGGTGATCCTCATAGCCCCGTTCTGGCCTTGACAAGTTTGGTTCCCCTTCCTTCGGCCTCACCTAATATACCTGCTGTGGACCCACTACCAGATCTGATTACTCATCCCCAAGGGTTGTCACCCACATCTGTCCAGCCTCAAGCTGACAGCTTAGTTTCTCCACTTCCACTAGTCGCCAGGCAAGCTAATCTCTCTTTGCGTGTTCAAGACATTATTCTGGCCTCTCATAAACCATCCACCAGAAGACTATATCAGGATAATTGGAAAAGGTTCTCCATCTGGTCCAAGGATAACGTGCTAGACCCATATTCAGCTCCAGTAACTGCAGTGCTTCAATATTTGGCTACATTTTTTGATAATGGAGCCTCTACCGTATGAGTACATCTAGCAGCAATCTCCAATTTCCACAATGATATAGATGGCACCCCTCATCTCTTTACGCCTATGCAAGGCCTTCCTCAAGGGGACCTCTCATATCAGGCCTCCTGTCAGACAGCCTGTGGAACCATGGAACCTCACTCTAGTCCTTCAGTCCGACTCGAAAACCTTTTGAATCCACTGAGGTGTGTGACCTAAAGCTTTTGTCTTGGAAATCCTTTTCTTGGTAGCAGTCACGTCTGCCAGAAGGGTCTCGGAGCTGCAGGCATTGTGTCTCAAGAGCCCCTGTGTGGTCTTTCATAAAGACAGAGTATCACTTCAGACAAATCCATCCTTCCTTCCCAAAGTTGTTTCTGAATTCTCCATAAACGAGACCATTGATCTACCAGTGTTCTTTCCAAATTTTGCCAGTAGAGGAGAGTACTGCCTTCACTCTTTAGACATACATAGACAGCTGAGATTCTACCTAGACAAGACCAAACTTAGTAAATCGGAACAGCTTTTCATCTCTCTCTCTCTGGACCCAGAATGGGAGAGGCTGTTTCCAAGGTTACATTATCAAAATGGCCAAGGGACTGCATACGTTTCATCTATTTCCTCAGTAATGAACCTATGCCAAAGGTTAAAGCTCACTCCACTAGATCTATGGCAACATCTGTTGCTTTCCATTCCAGGGCTTCCATGGATGACATCTGCGCAGCAGCTACTTGGGCTAAACCTCGTACCTTTTATCGATCATTACAAATTGGACTTTGTCTTCAATGGGAGAGCTGACTTCGGAATGTTCTTCCATAAGGGCCGCCCATGGACCTCAAGGTAGCTTGGGATTCTGTCCAATCAGTGATAAATGGAAAGAAGATTAACAACATCAGATGAAGAAGTTATGTCTTACCATATCGTTTCATCTGTGTTGTTTATCTTCTTTCATCACTTCCCACCCTCCTTCCCCCTCCAAAGGCTCCTGGGGGATGCTTTGGGTCTAAGTGTGCCCTAGGGTATTTGCGCAGAAGTGGCCTCAGCTTTACTTCTCTTTCTCTAGCAAACTTGATCTGAGGTAACTGGGAGAAGGGCATTTTGGGTAGAGACTTAACTAGAGAGTTTTTTTGGCTGGCGCGAGCTTAGTAAAAAGGCCGACTTGGTTCCGAGGGCACGGAACCGAACCCATCAGTGATGAATGAAAGAAGATGAACAACACAGACTGAACGTTATGATAAGACATAACTTCTTTTTCTTAACATAGTTAGATCTGAAACTAACACATGACTGCTTTTCTCACATCTAGTAAAGTCCGTTTGTAATATAATCTCTTCTAAGTTTTCAGTGTCTTTGTGCATCATACCTCCGATATTTAGGGCCAGACACCATACTTCATAGTGGGTGTGGAGAAATATGCTTGGCAGCCGAGTTAGTTTTGCCTATCAAATGGTATCCATTCATGTAGTTATGGCATTTTGTTTACATTGCTACTGATATTGATATGGAATAGATTTGAGTTTTTTGTTGATATTTCTTATTTTGTCAGGAGAGGAGGTTGTTTTCGGACAGAGTTGATTTATTATTTGTGGAGTAACTCAGTGTATGAGAGGGCCCAGGATTGAGGTTAATGTCACCTGCTAACAGTAAATTCAGTAGTGCACCTACATGAATATGTTATTTTTAGTTTTTTGTGGTAATAGTTCCTTTGAAACGTTTTTTGAGCTGTGGAATATTTTAGGTTTAATAAGGGTAGTGCAGTGATTTTATTTTATCTAAGTGGGAGACCTATATTGAACTGGAAGGATGAAGAGGTTAGATTGTGATCATATGTCTTTTGATAGTAGGTGAAGTATTCAGTGAGCTGTGTTTGGTAAGATTTAAAGTAGGTTAATAGAGCAAGTATGAGAAAAGTTAGTGAGACATTGTATCGTAGTGGGGAGTGTTGAGTTTAAAGTATGTGGTGTTTTAAAATTGAGCATCTTTAGATGGTGAAGGTTAGAGAACATGTATGGTCAGTTATAGCAATAAGGTGATGTAAGAGGATGTTATTGGTTGGTTGGGTTTTGGTGGAAGAGGTTGTGGATTGGTAATGTAGCTTTATATGTGACTCAAAGTATTTATCAATTATAGTAATATGGTGATGTAAAAGGTTATTGGGAGGTTTTGGCAGGAAGTTGTGGATTGGTAGTATGTTTGTGAGGGTGGGACTGCAGTAAAAAGTAAACATGGTGGAGGTGGGTGGGATATGGGGGTAGGGCAGGGGAGCAGAGTGAGCTTCAGCATGGTGAGGGTGAATGAAGCCAGTTGCACCTGGCAATATTGTAGTTTGTCCAAAAAGCAATCAGAGATTTCCAGACTGCAGAAGTCATTTTTATTCAGTGTAACTTTTTTTAGTGGTGGTTGTATTACTCTAAAAATGTATAGGTTATCTTCATTATTGTTGGAGGAAATTTATTTCTATGCAGCAAAGAAAACATACAGTGGATATAAAAAGTTTACATACCCCTGTTAAAATGCCAGGTTTTTGTGATAAAAAAAGTGAGATCACAGTAAATAATTTCAAAACTTTTCCCACCTTTAATGTGACCTATAACCTGTACAATTCAATTGAAAAACAAACAAATCTGTTAGGGAAAAATATAAAAAATAAAAAACATACATTAAGCTGGTTGTATAAGTGTGCACTCTGTTAAACTAATACTTTGTTGAAGCACCTTTTGATTTAATTATAGCGTTCAGTCTTCTTGGGTACACACCTGCCATCAATTAAAGAGACTCTGATTAACCCCAAATAAAGTTCAGCTGTCCTAGTAGGATTTTCCTGAGGTTTATTCAGTTGCCTTCTACAGGAAAAGCCTTGGTTCACAGAGAGCTTACAAAGCATCAAAGGGATCTCATTGCTGAAAGGTATCAGTCAGGAGAAGGGTACAAAAAAATTCCACAGCATTGGATATACCAGGGAACACAGTGAAGATGGTCATCAAAAAGTGGAGAAAATTTGGGACAACAGTGACGTTGCAAAGAACTGGACATACCTCCAAAATTGATGAAAAGACAAGATGAAAACTGGTCAGGGAGGCTGCCAAAAGACCTACAGCAACACTGAAGAAGCTGCAGGAATTTCTGGCAAGTACTGGTTGTGTACTACATGTGACAACTGTTGAATAAAGACAATAGACTTCCTCTCGTTCAGTAGCTTTATTGCACATGTGTACGAGCCTCTGAAAAATATCAGGGTGACTCCCAGAACAAACAAAAACTGTAGCTTATATAGACAATGAAATGCTGACTCACTAGAAAAGTAATACTGAACAAATAAGAACACTGGAAGCATAGTCAACCAATAAGGGCATTCCCTGTAGTTCTAATGTTACATGATGTCATTACATCTGTAGGCAGAAAGAGAAAATCGGATGCATTTCCATATATAGACGAGTTTACTACTTTCAGACTGTCCCTTCTCTCAGTAATTTTCCACTATGTGCAGCCTGTCATGTCCCAGTGTACAGTACATTTTAGAAACATGCATTTAGTCACATACTCAGACTTCCCTAAGACACTTACATTTTCTTTCATTCTTTACAATCTCCCATTTGGTGCTCCATAAGCAACACCATGCAATTCTTTGTACATTTTCCCAAACTCTAACATAACCATGCTATTAAGCTTTTCAATCTCATCATTAACTTTACTCTTTTCTTGGATATCATTTGTTATTACAGGCATATGAAAGTTAGGCACTTTGGCATTTGTTTTGGAAGACATAAGCTTCAATACACATGCTTTTATTATAAACAATAATAGAAAAACAAAAATGATTAATACTGCAGTTGTTAAAATCAGTTTAAGTAGGTCTCCTCCCCATCCGGAGAAGAGATTGGTTAACCAAGCCCAAGTGGAGTTATCAGCGTTTTCAGTTCCAGAGAGTTCAGAAACCTTTTGTATAAGTTCAAGATGGCTCTCAATTTCGTGCTGATTGTCCGGAATAAAAGTACAGCACTCCTCTTGGATTAAAGCACAAGTTCCCCCTTTCGTAGCAAGCACAAAATCAAGGGCCATACGGTTTTGGAGGACCACAGCCCTCATAGCAGTCATTTCATCAGTCACTAGTTCTAAAGTGGAAAAGGTGGTATTGCTTAAAACTTCAAGGAGTTGAGAAAGCTTTGCTTTCTCAATTCCCAGATTGATTTCACAGCCCTATAAGCAGGTATTATGCCTGCCCAAGATATGACATCATCTCAGAGGTCCATGTGGGCCAGTCCTTTAATACTTGCATGAGCAAGGTCATGATGATAAATCCACGATGCATCCATGTTTCCCTCCAAATTGGATGGTGTTTTTATTTCTCAAGTATTTCTGATTTTTCCTTGGGGTAGTGAAGTAGTATGGTGGATCGCTGGGATAAGATAACCCTGGAAACAACTGCCAGACCAATTTTCCGGCAACTACTTGTACAGTCTTGCACCAGGGTTGTGATGTTCATAGAGGTAGTACCATAGTTTGTTTATACCATGAAAGATTGCCCATACTACTGGGGCGGTGCTTTTAGTGGTGTTCAATGAAGCTTCTCGCAATATTGGAAGTATTGAAACGAGTTGAAGTTGGCATCTTGTGCAGTTACTGATATCGAATCGTGTAATTGCAGGCACTCCATCCCATCATCCGGGTCCAGAAAAGTCGCTTTGAGTAGTTACATTGGAAACACAAAATGCCATTATGACGAAAGGACAGTTGCAAGGCAACTGAATTTGTAAATGTGATATTAACTGTATTGTTAAGCAAGCTTATCCAAGTTTCGGTAACATTTAGTGGAGACGCAGTCAGTGACAATCCCCCATGAACAGAGGGATAGCCGTACAGATCCAGCAATTAGAGACATTAAATGTGGAAGCATAGGTATATTTGAGTGCTTGATATGTGTTAAAAGATGGGTGCCAGGCTGCACGTTTGTGAACATGGCTGGTAGTTGCTGTGAAGAGGAATGGCCAGAGTAGAAAAATTAGTATGATAAGAATAGTGATAAGAATGGCCATCCAGTATCGTTGAGGAAAAGCACGTTGCACTGGTGGTGTAGGGGGTGGGACTGGAGGTATGGAACAGAGCAACTGTTTATCAGTCTTTATCAGTCTTCATCTGGCGTTGTAGCAGTCTTGCTTCTGGTGTGAGCTGCAACAGGTTCAGGAGCAGTGAATGTAAGAGGCTGCTGGGAATCTGATGGTTCAACTTTTTTAATATGTGACGCATGGATCCACACAGGAGAGCCTTGAAGTCTGATTGCTGAAGAGGTGGTAAGAAGTACCGGAAATGGTCGCTTCCAACGAGGTTGGAGTACAGTTTTTCGAGAAAATGACTTTACATAGACCCAGTCCCCAGGTAGCAATGAAGGTTCCATAAAAGGATCTGGGATTGCTGGGCTGCCGCAACTGGTCTGTGGTGCTACTATAAGACAGAAACAAGAGATTTACAGTAAAGCAAAACATTAGCATCAAAATTATCAATTGCAGAAAAGGGTGGTGTCATAGGAAGATGCATGGGGCGTCCCATAATAATTTCATGAGCGGAGAGACCCTTTGTTGGGTGAACCTGAGAACGGATGGAAAGTAATGATAAAGGAAGGGCATGTACCCATGTCATTCCTGTTTCTGTGGTAAGTTTTGCAAACCTAGTTTTTAGTGTTTGATTCATTCGATCAATAATGCCAGAGGCTTGAGGTCTGTAAGGGCAATGGAATTTAAGTGCAATAGCTAACCTAGAACATAGTGCATGAATTAATTGTGCAGTAAAGTGTGTTCCCCTGTTGGAGTATATAGTACAGGGGACCCCAAATCTGGGGATAAAATCATAGCATAGTTTCTTAGCAACTGAAATTGCATCATTTTTAGTACAGGGATATGCTTGTAACCAACCGGAGAAAACATCAACAACAGTCCGTACATATTTAAAACGATTACAAGGTGGTAATTCAATAAAATCCCATTGCAAAGAGCAGAAAGGCCCCTGAGGTTTTGGCACAGGTTGAGCTCTAGTCCCTTTTGCAATGTTATGCTGTAAACATACAGAACAAGTATTGACCAAATGGCATACAGAAGCTGAGAAGGGAGGGTGCAAACCAGTCCCGAAGACTCAATTTTAGTAGAGCCTGAATACCAATGTGGGAGGATAAATGGTAAGCTTTTATAATAGAAAGATGCATAGATTTGGGGCAGACAAGCCTGCCATCTGGATGTTGCCATATAGATTGTGCATTTTTAAAGCAGTGGAACTATTGCTAAGTTTCTCTTTCAGCTTCTGCCGCTTCACATTGTAAAGCTTTTAATACATCATGTGTAAATAAAGATTTCTGCATTGATTGTTGATAAATAGGCTGCATATTATTTCCCTGAAAAGCACCATGTAGCGCAGCCTGTTTGGCAGCCCAATCAGCTAAGGCATTGCCTTTCATTTCAAAAGAGTCATCTGATTGGTGATCTGCATATTTTACAACAGCAGTTTTCGAAGGCAAGAGTAAGGCCTTTAGTAAGTTATCGACATAATAGGCGTGTTTTTTATCACAGTTCCAGAGGACGTCCGATATCCACGCTCCCTCCATAATGTTCCAAAATCGTGCACAATGCCATAGGCATAGCAAGAGTCAGTATAAATTTTAACAGTTTTCCCTTCTGCCAGTTTGCATGCATGCATTAATGACACAAGTTCTGCCACTTGAGCTGATGTACCTGCTGGTAGCCTAACGGTAGAAATTACTTCATGCGGGGAGCATACTCCCATGCTGCTGTTAGTTGGCCAAGATCATCACATAAACAGGATCCATCCACGAAAAATACATAATCCGGGTTAAGAAGTGGGCTTATCAGCAAGATCAATTCTAGGAGGAAACACAGAGTTAACAATACATATACAGTCATGGGGCTCTCTCAGCATCAGTTGGAATCAGAGGCTGGGTTTAGTGGTGAGCAGTGAACATGTATTGCAGGATTACTGAGCATGTTTATTTCATACCTCGTAAGTCTCGCTTGTGAAAGGTATTGGGTTTTAGTCTTGAGAAGGAGAGCTTGTACTGCTTGAGGTACAGCTAGTGCAGTCTGATGACCTAAGGTCAAAGGGTTGCCATATCTACCAGTAAGGCTGCTGCCGCCACTGCCCTCAGGCAGGGGAGGTATCCTGCTGCAACTGGGTCTAATTGAGTACTATAATAAGCTACTGGTCTATAGCCTCCTGCTTAGGGTTGAGCCAGGAAGCCCAGTCCGAACTTATCCCGTTCTGAACAGAAAAGAAAAAATGGTTTAGTGTAATCAGGTAGGCCCAGAGCAGGTGGGTTCATTAGTGCAGTTTTAATAGCTTGAAAAGCTGCTTCATGATTGGCTGACCAGGGTAGAGGGTTGGTTATATCCTTTTTTAGTAATGATAAGAGTGGTCCTGAAAGCTCCAAGAAATTAGGGACCCATTGTCTACAATACCCTGCTAGTCCCAAAAACCCTCTTAATTGGCGCTCGGTGGTGGGCATAGGGGCCTGTTTAATAGTTTTGATACGTGAGGGAAGAACACGGCGAGAGCCGGCTGCAACGATGTGACCCAAATAACTGAACCTCGGGTTGGCAGAATTTTACACAACAATCTCCCGTATTCTCCATACGTCTGGGCTATGGGGTAGGGTTGCAAGATGGAAGCCTTTTCTTACACACAAAAACATCCAGGCCCGTTTAAAATTTGTAAAACAATACATCAATGTCTCCCAAAAGCATGTGGGATAATGTGATGTGGTCTGATGAGACCAAGGCTGACATTTTTGGCCGCAATTCCAAAAGATGCATTTGGCGCAAAAACAACACTTCGCATCACCACGTTGAACCATGGTGGTGGCAGTATCATGCTTTGAGGTTGCCTTTCTTCAGCTGGAACAAGGTGGAGGGAATTGTGAACAGTTCTAAATACCAGCCACTTTTGGGCCAAAACCTTCAGGCATCTGCTAGAAAGCTGAAGATGAAGAGGAATTTCACCTTTCAACATGTCCGTGACCCCAAGCATACATCCAAATCAACAAAAGAATGGCTTCACCAGAAGAAAATTTAAATTTTGGAATGGCCCAGCCAGAGCTCAGACCTACATCCAATAGAAAATTTGTGGGGTGACATGAAGGGGGCTGTGCACAAGAGATTGCCTCACATTCTGATAGATTTGGAGCACTTTTGTAAGGAAGAGTGGGCAAATATTGCCAAGTCAAGATGTGCCATGCTGATGGACACCTACCCAAGAAAACTGAATGCTGTAATTAAATCAAAAGGTGCTTCAACAAAGTATTAGTTTAAGGACTTATGCAACCAGCTTATTGTACATTTTTATTTTTTATATTTTTCCCCTTAACAGATTTGTTTTTCAGTTGGATTGTACAGGTTATAGGTCACATTAAAGGTGGGAAAAGTTTTGAAATTATTTATTGTGGTCTAATTTTTTTACATCACAAAAACCTGGCATTTTAACAGGGGCATGTAAACTTTTATATGCACTGTATGTTGCAGCTGCATAATGGAAGAAACGTGCGCGCGTGTGTGTGTTTGGGGGGGGGGGGCTGACTGCATCATTAATGGGAGGGTAGCTGACAGATTATATTTGAAAAAGGCACTATTAAAGTTGGACCAGAATTGAGGGGTCGGTGCGGTGTTCCAAATCAAGTAGTTGTCAGTACAGCAATAGGCCAAATGCCAATAAAATTATTTGAGAGAACTCCAATATTTGTAGCAGTTATTTAAAAACAGTAACATACAGGGCAGTTAATGCAGGCTGAAACATTTTCTAATCCATAGTGCAGATATCCCTTGTTCTTTCAGCTTGCTTATGGAGACTGCCATCACAATTGGAGCTTTTTATGTTGCTACTCATTGTTCTTGCCCTGATGCCTTCTGCACAGAGTCTGCATGCCTCATTGTATGTGTGTGTGTTTTGTAATCATTTTTGTCCCCATGGCTGCTGACCATCAAGTCTCCCATCAGATAGATATTACACTAGCCAATGAGGCTGTCATCCAGACAACTGTAAGGTTTTTTTTTTTTTTTTTTTTTTTTTTTTGCTGCATCATAACTTTTTCAGTTTGTTTTATTGAATTCCATCTTTTGTGGTGGTACAGGCATTTGTCAATGAAAAGGTTGCTTATGATCCCCCACTTACATCTGTGGAGATTAACATCTCTGGCTTGGGGTGGGGTGGGGGGGGCACATCCACATCTTCTCAACCCAGCTCCCTGCATCACTACTGCTTTCTGCTTACCAGCCAAGGCCTATCATCAGGGTAGCAGATAGAGCCAGATGGGAACTTCTGTCCTTCCCTGAGGATAAGTACTCTTCATCTTCTATACTTGTGCCATCAAGCACTCAAGCCGGTAGTCAAATACTGGTCAAGTCATCTGGATCACATGCAGAGCTTAATGTCTCTGTTCCATTGGTACAGGCTGTCTGTTTGGATTTTCTTCAGGTTTTCTGATTTTTTTTTTAGCAGACACAAGTGCCCTGTAGGTGTCCGTGCTGTGTATGAGTGGTCATCTTGCAGTGGACTGGTGGCCTGTTTTGAATTAGTGTTTCTACCTTGTACCTATTGTGACTCCACTGTGACCCTGAACTGAACTGAGAGTAATTTAGAATGACTATAAAGACGTTTTTATAAGTAGCTTTGAAGCACACAGTATATTTAAGAAGACCTAGAAAAGCATAATGGCCATAGTAAACCGTGAGATAATATGCTTTGTATATTGATCTAGTGTTTTCTTTCAGTGCAGTGAGTTGCATGATATAAAAGTAATATCAGTATGTTTTGTTGCTGTATTGTAGTACATTCATCTACCGGCTGCATTTTTTATCAGGTGAATTTGTGATGGCATTTTCCTCATTCTCCTCTAGGGCCCAGGACTCCACCTGCTCGCAGTGGGCACCGTTGTGTGGCTGACAGCTCTAACCTCTATGTGTTTGGAGGATATAACCCTGATTATGATGAATCTGGGGGACCTGAAAATGAAAACTATCCCCTCTTTAGGGAGCTATGGAGATACCATTTTGCAACAGGGAAGTGGTATCAAATGGACACTGAGGGTTATATGCCTAGAGAGCTAGCTTCTATGTCAGGTGAGTGTATTATATTCATTCTACAGCCTAGGTCAAGAGAAACCAGTAAATATCTGGGATTACTTAAAATGCTTTATACATAGTGACTAAGAATGTTGTGTTCTTGTCGGAAGTAGAGTATAGTATTGTAGATGCATTATGAACAGATTGTGGATAAAATCAGTAGTGATGGAGTTAATTTTTTTAGCATATTTTTTAACATCGTGTATTACATAGTGAAATGAGTGCACATTCAATTATAAAAAAAAAAGAATAACCATTACGAAGATTGTGAATTATACAAATATGATTTCTGTCTTATTAATCCATGTACATGACATAGATGGATCAAGTCCTGACTTTCTTCCTCCTGCAGATTATTCTGCAGAATTGTTCCTACATATTCCATTTAACTCTATATAGTTTGCTTCTTCTCTCTTCTAAAGATCCCACTTCCATTTGTTTTATCTCTTTAAAACATTCAATAACGTTGTTACAGTTGGTTTTGTTTTTGTTTTCCATTTTTTAGTAATTTTTTTTTTTGGGAGCTCACAGAATTAAAACATAGTAAGGCCATGCTGTATCTAGGCATTTCAGTGTCTCTATCCCAGCTCGAGATAATAATTTCCTTAGATAAAATAATTTGTTCCCCCAACATTTCTGAAAAAGTATTTAAGAGAATTTCTAAAATCTGTCAGTTTGTTACTTTCCCAAAAAACAAGTTGGCAAGTATTTCTGTCTTTCCCATCACACCTCCAGCAATTGCTACCTGTTGAAAAATTCTGTGAAGGCTACTTTGGGCATAAAGTACCTTGGTGAACACTTTCATGAATAAATCCTAAACCTTCTAGATTATGCTACATGCGTGGGAGCAATACAAATATCCCCCTATTGTTTCTCTTTATATTGAATTTCCATTCTCATTTCCCAATTTCTTCTAACAAATTCTATTTAATTCTTATTGATATATTTTTTTGATTTTAAATGCCTTGCTAATTATCCCTGTTTTACTTCAATTTCTGTTGTAGAGTCAACTGTAAATTTAACCATAGCTAGTCTTTCATTTAACACTCCCCTATCCCTGTCTGCGTCTATACTCTGTCAATCCTTGGTAGAGTAGGCAGTCTCCAACCTTCAGTCCAAACGTCTGCTGGGCCTCATCCCACTGTAGGTTTTCTCTCAAGTTATTTGCTCCCAGTACCTTGGTTCCATTACTAATTTTCTCCAGTAACTTCCAGCTCCCTCTTGTCTTTTTTTTGTCTCTCTGCTTGCATTCATCCCTATTAGTAATATCATCTTTCTCCATTCATGTGATGGCTTATTTCTCAAAATATTTCCTACTACTTAATATTCTGTATGGTTGTTACTTTTCTCCTTAAGTGCCTACATCCATGCCCCCCCCCCGCCAATTTCAACATCATTTCTTTCCACTTTGATTTGTAGTCTTTAGTATCATACTATTCTCCCTTACTCCCTCTCCGTAGCTATGTGAAACTTCTTCTGGAAACATATACACCTAAACTTAACATAGTCAATCTCTTTTACAAATCTTCTATTACTAAAACCTGTAATAGCCTACCTTTTAACTTATGAAATATCACTGAACCAACAAGCTTCAAAAAAAGAACTAAAACTACTCTTCCAAACAAATTGGATCTGCCCATGTCATGGTCCTACCTGAACAACCTGTTTTTGCCACATAACTACTGTTTTAGTCAAATTTATCTAACCACTGAAATTCCTGTCTGGTAATTGTGTAATCCATATACTCTACTTTTTATTGGCTTTTCTGAGACATGTACTTCCAAAAAGTTACTCATCCATTTCTATAAGGATTACGCTCTGTCAGACATGCGCTGTATTTAGTGTGTGTACACTGTTTCTTGTTATTTTTTTGTATTGCATTTATTTGCTGTTTAAGCTTACTGTTGCTACTATGTATTTATTAATTTGTTGGAGTTTTTCTTCTTGGGTCTTCACTGAAAATGGGCTGTAACTGCTCAGTTGGACTAACCTGGTTAACAAATGTGAAATAAATAACTGAGTAGCTGTAAAGTATCACTTAAAATCTGGTAATCCTAAATGCCTTGTTTTGTGGAGAGAAATACCTTATCTCACTTAATTTTTGCTCACTTTTCCCTCACATATTCAATTCTTTATTCATTATGGTGTACAGCTTCTCATCTGAATGATTAAAAAATGCCTAACTTGTATGTAATATTAAAGGGGCTACAAACATTTTCACTGCTTGTACCTTACTGTCCATATCCGTAATCAAGAGCTTCCAACTTCTGAATTTTTGTATTATTTCTTGATCTGATGTTCATTTTCATCCAGTGCAACTTTTGGGTTGTCCGATCCAAATGGACCTTAACCTCAGTGCCTTCTTCTAAAACTGTTAATCCAAGGCTCTGACTCCTCCTCCCTTCCCCATAATTCCATCATCTCCAGTGAAGTACCACATATCTCATTTGCTGCCTGAACCTTGAGACACGTATTCTGAGGTCTGTGTCTTCATAAGTGAAAGTCTTTTCTGTAATTTTTGCTAGATTTTTTTTTTTCCTTCCTAACATGTTAATAACTTTAGTTAAAAAAGAAACACAGGTGTGCTGGTTTAGAGATGTATAGTTAGAGATACTTGGAGAAATATTTAGAAAATATGTTTTCAATATTCCTTAAGGTTTTCTCGTTCTGCTTTCTTGCTGCTGCTGTGATTTCTACTCTGATGTCAGAAAAAAACGCAAGGATTTTCGAACTACATGGCCACACAATTCCACCTCAAGACCTGCACTTTTTGTATCTGTTTAGGTTCTGCCCATCTTGAGGCAAATTGTGACATTTGGGCTTCTTTTGGGACCAGGACAATTCAAAGACAGAAGGAAAAACTCAACATACAAAGTTTGCTTGCCCCTCAGACAGGATCTTTATCCTCATAACCTCTGTCTGGTACTTCTAAACCAGCTTCCTGTTCTGCTAGCCTGGAGAGTAGAATGGAATAAGAAAGTAAGAGAGAGGGAGAACTGTAAAGATAAATTTAGAGAGAGAGAGAGATTAAGAAAAAAGACCTGAGAAGTTTAGGAAAAGGTCTCCAGATCGGTCCTAGTCTTCAGGTCTGTCACCCAAGACTGTGAGGAAATCGGATCTGATCTCCTTCGCCTTGGCCTATATTCTCCTTAGTCCTGGACTCCATTCATCCATGTTGGTGAGAGGCGGTACTCTAGACCTTCAGTGGCATCATCTAGTTCAGCCTGGTTCACCAGAAACCTTTCCGAGATGGATGTTGATTGAATGATGAGAAGATTCCTGAGGTCAGAGTTCCATCTCAGAGTTTTGCTGGCACTATCCCCATGGGTCGTTCCAGGAATGGGTCCAACTGCCCCACCCCCTTTCTTTTTCTCTGGTACCAGCCTGACCTATGGATCTAGTCCCCATGCCCCCCCCGGTGTGCTTCTATCAGACAAGAATGCTCAAGGAACTTAAGCTTTGACAGTGTCCTTTACTCTCTCTCGACTCCATTTCTTTCTGATTGAGACAAGTCTCAGAGCCAAAGCTTTGGTACCAGGGTCTCAGCAGTGGAGTCTTCTATGAAGTTTTCAGAGCTGTCTGTACTTCTCAGGGCCTCCACTCTTGATAATAGTCTGTGATCATCATCTGAGGTGACCCCAATTGGGCCTGGGATAGCACCTTCCTCCTCACATAGGAGGGATTTTCCATCGGGTCCAGTTGCAGCATTGGCCTTTGAGGCTTTTGAACAGCTCTTGGCTGGACCAAGGAGTCGGGTGCTCCCTTCAAATTCGTATCCATCCCAACTCCCAGTGGATCCTTTGACTTACTCCTTTCATTCAGATCATTGAGAACAGTCAGTATGTACCTTTAGGCCTAGAGGATACTGTCCATTCCAGTTCCTATTCTGATTCTGACCTGTTTCCTGAGATTTCCCTGAGACAAGGTCCTAGAAAACAGACTTGCAAATGCAAGCTCTTAGACCCTTTTGCAGGGTCTGTCACAGAAGACACATCTGGATGTGAAGTTGAAGGATCCCCTAGACCCCCTCTGAAAAACATCATCTTTGGTGACATTCTGGAATTGATCTAGCAGTGAGGGGATTGGTCCATTGAAATTCCTTCAGTAGACGAATCTATGTTCCTCGAGGCTTTTGATACTGGCAAATATGCATCCTGAGTGGTACCACCTGCAGATGCTGTATAGACCTTGTGACACCGTGGGCATGGAAGGACCCTGATGTAGTGTAACCTATCCCTAAGAAGCCAGAAAATATTTTAGTAGCTCCAAAGGACAGGAAACACTGGAGTAAAGAACCACCAGTAGCTGCCATGGTAGTTGCAGAAGCCACAAAAAAGGAACTGTCTGAGTAGAGTTCCTCAGTTCATCCCCCTAACAAGGAGTCAAGGGCACTGGACAAATTGGAGTTACAAGCATATGCTTCAGCTACCTTTGCAGTTGGTGTCGAATTACTTTGCACTTATGACACTGTTTCAGCGGGACCTGACTTAAGGAGCTTACCAAGTCTGTCATGGGTAACATACCAGCACATGTCCAAAATACAGTAGACTCCCACATGTCTACCATGCAGTCTACTTCTAACATGGCCATGCACCTGCTCTCTGATGTAGCAGCTGGTATAGCCAGAGCAGCAGGCACCAGCATTATCATCCAATGGCATGCCTGGATGTGTCTCTGCAGTTTCACTGAAAGCTTTAAGATGTCCTTCATTAATGCCTCATTCGATGGCTCCACTCCTTCCAAACAAAAAGTTATAGACATGTACTAGGAGTGAACAAGATGGTAAAACCCTGTCTGCTATTGGAATCTGCTTCTCCACCCCTCAGTGAACCTTTTGTAAGAAGTGTAGGGGCAGTAAGAAGATGTGGTTCAGAAAATCACATGGTTATTGCCAGGACACTTCCAGTGAACAGTCCTCCTGTGGCATAGGGGAAGACAAATCAAATGAACTTTACCCTAGGGGTAGAGGTGGACTGCATAACCAGGGTTTGCAGTCCTTTCACTGAGAAACCCTACCAGTGCTCCTGAAGGGTTATCCGACATCACAGTTTGGAGGCAGTCGGGGGGGGGGGGGCTGCTTATCTTTACACCCGCATGCCTGGCAAGATATTGCATTGAATTCCTGGTTGTTATGCATATTCACCAGAGGCTATACAGTTCTCCTGAGGATAAGAAACAGAGGAAACTAGACACTAATGACATTCCCCAGTGAGTTGGAATGTGCAACAACAGAGGTTATAAAGTTTGAGAGTCATCCATTAGATCCCCTGAGACCAATTAAGATCTGGTAGAGTCTATTCCAGTTTTTTTTTTTTTTTTTTTTCAAAAAAGACTGGAGACATTAAGCCAATTTTGGACTTCTGCCATCTCAGTCAGCTCATAAGAGAGACAAAGTTTGATGGTCACAGTGCAGTCCATATTGCTTCTATTGAGGAAGGAGGATTGGATGTACTGTATAGATTTCTCGGATGCCTATCATCACTTAAAGATATAGAAACAGTCCAGGAGATTTCTCCATTTCTGTCTGGGAGCCAATCATTTTCAATTCAGAGCACTGCCTTTGTGTCACCACAGCCCTCCAGGTGTTCCCAGAAGTTATGGTAGTGGTAACTGCTCTTCAACTGTGATCCATGTGTTCCCATACTTACACGATTGGCTCCTTACTGCTACTTCCAGGGATCTACTAATACGACATCAGACCCTGCTTTGTACAGCTACTGGGGATCACAGGCAGTTGGAAAGCCAGTTGTTTTTTCCACAACAAATAGAGCTCATCAGGTGTCACATCAGTAAAGTCCTTCAGATTGCTAAACATCCAGACACCAGAGTACTGCCCCTACCCCTGATGACCCTCTCAGGTTGATTCTTCGTCTGTTAGGTTTGATGGACTCTACCATTGCACTAGTTTCCCTGGTAAGATATTACATGAGAGTATTACAGAAGATGCTTTCAGTTCAATGTTCACAAAGCCTTCACCCCTTTATGCCAAGATTTGTCTCACAACTTTGCAGGGATCATT
Source organism: Protopterus annectens (assembly GCF_019279795.1). Taxonomy (NCBI): domain Eukaryota; kingdom Metazoa; phylum Chordata; order Ceratodontiformes; family Protopteridae; genus Protopterus; species Protopterus annectens. The sequence continues at coordinate 1,568,907,255 of NC_056745.1, read as the reverse complement.
TCAAATGGATAACCTGTCTGTCAGTAACTGAAGGAAAAACCTTTTGTCCACCAACCCCCCAGGCCACAGTAGCCGTGTACGCTTCCCTTCTGGGGTAGGGGGCATTTCAATGGGAAGACTGCTCAAGGTGTGTGGTTGCCCCTAGAGGCCAACATTTACATCAGTAACTTGGAGATGAGAATGGTCCTCATAGCCTTGTAGGCTTTTCAGGGCTTCCAACTCGGCTGTAATCTCCATCCAGATGGACAATATAGCAATGATCTGGTACATCAGCAAACAAGGGGGAACACAATCATGTTCATTTTGCTGGGAAGCCATGAGAGTGTGGCAATGGGTGCTTTCTTCCCATCATTTCTTGATAACTACACACTTCCCAGGGATGTCAGTTGTGCTAACTAACAAGTTGAGTAGGTTGATTATAGTACTTAATGAGTGGCTGTCAACCAGACAATGGTTGCAAAGAATTTCAGCTGCTGGGACCAACTTTGCTGCAGCCTCTTTGCCTCATAGCTGAAAAGTAAGTGTAAGAGTTACTTTGCCATAATCTCTCCACAGGGACAGTCACTGAGAGATGCTGTAGTTCACACTTGGCCCTCAGGTCTTCTCTGTGCTTTCCCCCAGTACCACGTTTGACAAAATTCATTCAGAAAGCCAAAAGTACAAGACTAGAGTGGTCCTCATTGTCCCATTTTGAATCTGGTAGGTTTGGTTCCCCTTCTTTTGGCTTAATTTAATACACCTTCTCTGGGTGTTGGACTACAATCCAGATCTCTTCAGTAACCCATCCAAATTGCCACTTCCAGATCTAAAAGCCCTGAAGTTGACTGCATGGTTCCTCCAATTCTAACAATAGTTAGTGATCCCAGGCTGTTTTTCGGTGGTCCTCCTTATTTCTGCCTCTTGAAAACAATCTACCAAAAAGATATATCAAAGCAAATGGAAAAAAAAATCTGTTTGAGCTTCCTCTGAAGGATTAGATTTATTTTCTTCTCCTCTTCCATCAATTTTAGAATTTGTCAGAACTTTCAGAAAGGGTCCAGCTGCTTCACTGTCAAGGTGCAGATGTCCACCACATCAAATTTTCACATAGGGCATAATGACATTTCTGTAGCCTCTGTCAAAATTTCCAAAGCTTTCCTCAAGGGTATTTTCTTACTCTGACCCCAAGTCAGGGATCCAGTTCTCCCTTGGGACATCACTGTTATGCTTCAAGCCTTGGCCTCCAGAAAAACATTCGAACCAGCACCGTCAGTAGACTTCCAAGTATCTCTCATGGAAAACCATTTGTCGTGTTGCAATTAGATCTGCTAGACAGATCTCTGAATTACAAACCCTAACTTGCACACCACTATATTTTGTTTTTCATAAAGACAGAGTGGCTTTGAGAAGTAATCCTTCCTTCCTTTCTGCCAAATATGACATCCAAAGTAAATCTGAATCTGTCATTTGATTTGGCAGTCTTTCTTCCCAAGTTCTCAAAGTAGATTATATCCTACCCATGCAGGATGTTGACAGACAACTCAGATTTATTTACATCGAACCAAGACTATCAGAAAGGTGGATCAGCTATTCATATCCTTCTCTAAAGCATGGGTTCATAGGTAGGTACTAGACTATTGACCCTAGGATCTATACAAGCCTAGCCAAAAAGGTACCCTGGCTTTTGCCACCCAAGAAAATTTTTTCCTGTGTCCCGGTCAAGCAGAACCACAGAAGGGATCCACGGGGTGCATTTCCTATTACCCATCCAATCAAGATTTTTCTTGAAGAGTGCTAATGAGGAGCTGTGTTTGACATAGGTAGTCTGATCCAGAGTATGGGAAGTCTCTGGGACAGGAATCTATCCCTCCAGCATGTTCTGTTTATTGTGGTGACAAGGTTTAGGTCCTTAGAGTGTGTAGCTAGGAGGGATTGGGATTTCTTTAAATGGAGCATGTCTAACAGCTCTGGGTTTGACATAGCTTTGTATGTTAGGCAGAGATTGCCTCTGAGTAGGTGATATGCGACGGAGTAAAGCTGGAGTTTTTTGATACGGTCTGTGTAAGGCATCTGTTTGAGGCCAGTAATACTCTTTGTGAGGTATTTTTGTGGTCTTTCCAGTTGTTGTAGATGTCTTGTGAGGTACATACCAAAAGGGGCGTTGTACTCTATAATGGGTCTAATGAGTGATGAGTAGAGGGGAACAATGACCTCTTTTTTTTCTGGATGAGAAACCTTTTGTGATGAGGTGTGCCACGTAGAAGGATTTCCTGACCCCTGTGGCGATGCAATTATCAAAGGAGAGACTATTGTCCACCTGTGTCCCAAGGTCTCTTGTCACATTTTCGGTGTTAAGTAGACTACCGCCTATGTGGTAGTACATGGGTACAGAGTTTTTACTAAAGGGGATGACATTGCACTTTTTGGCATTGAGCTTGAGACCATGGCTTTGACACCAGGCATCTGTCTCAGTGAGGCCCTTTTGTAGGATGTCCACATCGTTGGGAGTTTCGATTATGGCGCCTAGTTTGCAGTCATCTGCAAATTTAGTTAGCCAAAGACCTTCTGTGTTAGCCTGTACTTCAGAGAAGTAGATACCAAACAGGAGAGGACCCAGGACTGTACCCTGTGGTACTCCACTTGTCACTGGTCTGAAGTCTTGATTTGGAGTCTGCTTTCACAGTGTGGGTTCTGTCAGTAATCCAGTTGGCAACCCATCTTGTGACATAGGGATTTATACCTAGTTTAGTGAGTTTATCTATAATTCCAGAGTGGGGGATGGTGTTGAATGCCTTGGCGAGATCTAGATAGGCTGTGTGAACTATCTTACCCTCATCTGTCGTTTTGGTGACTACTTCAAAGAAGTCTATCAGGTTTAGGAGACATGATCTGCCTTTTACAAATCTGAACTGTGTGGGGTCCAGAGTTTGGAGATCTCCAATGTCTTTGTTTGAGTTCCATGATGATGCGTTTCGTGGCCTTGCAGACCAGGCTCGTCAGGCTAATGGGCGGTAGTTCCCGTGGTCTGTTGTGGCCCCCCTTTGTGGAGTGGGATAACCATCACAGTGCGCCATTCAATGGGCACAAAGCCTGAGGTGAGGCTGCGATTGAACATGGTACTTAGGTGGGGTGCCAGTTCATTCTGTAGTTCGTGTAGAAGGCAACCTGGGATGTTGTCAGGTCCCATGGATGCTGTGTTCATGGCTTTGGAGAGTGAGGTTTTTACCTGTGCAGCCGTGATTACAGGAACTTTCCATTCTTCCTGTATAAAGATGGGTCCTTTAGGGGGTGAGATGGGGGTAAAGTTAGCACTGAACCTATCAGGATGTTGGCAATATCAGTTGGTTCTGTATATTTAGTGTCATTGTGATGTAACTCAGAGCAGATCTGAATGTTGCCATTGAGATTCTTGACATAGCTATAAAATGCCTTGTGGTTGTCTTTAGAATCAGTGGCGATTTGGTTTTCATAACCAGCTTTGGAGGATTTTATGAGGGATCTTAGCTTCTTACTGAGGCTGACCAGGGGGTTCCTCCAATCGTGGGATTTGACTCTTTTTTTGCAACAGTTTCTTTCTTCTGTTGTAGAGTTTGTTTGACAGAAGACCACCAGATTGGCTTACTTTTTTTGGAGGATAGTATCTTGGTTCTGTTAGGGATAGCACGATCCATGCACTCGTGTAAGTGCTTTTAAAGTGCATTTGTGTAGGATTCAGCAGCAGTTACCTCTATTGTCCATCTGCATGGATGTCGTGAAGTTTGCGTCTTCTGTCTTAAGAAGCGTGAAGTTGGCTTTGGAGAATTTTTTACGGTTGTTTTCCTAATGGGGGTGGGAGCGGGATGTGGATGTCTAGGGTGATTAGCTTGTGGTCAGATCTGACCAACGAGGAGCTGACCTCTGGTGTGGAGCACCGGTCACCCATGTTGGTGTTGACCAGGTTTAGGATATTGCTGCCCCTGGTGGGGGTGTCGATAAGTTGATCCAAGGTGTTGGATTTGATGATTTTCAGAAAACGTTGAGCAAAAGAGTTGGTACATGAGTAGTTTTCCCAGTTAATGATAGGATAGTTGAAATCACCCATTATTAGAGTGTTGGGTTATACCTTAATATTTTCCAGTGTATCAAGAAAAGAGGGGTGGGAATCCTTGGGCATGGTGGGGGGGGGGGTTCTGTGGCAAGCTACAGTCTGGATTGCGGTTTTGCCCAGAGTTAGTTGAACTTGGATAATCTTGGATGCATTATGCTGAGCAGCTAGCTTGGAGGTGTGGATATCCTTAATGAATATGGACATGCCTTTACCTTTAGTGTTTCGGTCCGGGTTAACTGACTGAAAGGTGTGGTATGAATTATAGCCTGGTAATGCAGGGATGCTCTCTGGAGCTTTGAACCAGGTCTCTGTCACTGCACAGATGTTAATGTTCTCCATTTTAAGGAGTGCCTCGAGTGAGTGCATTTTGAGGTTTAGACTTCTAGCATTACCCTCAGATTTTGCTTGCTTGTACCTGTTACGGTGGTGAATTTGTCATTTGAACCTTTCCTAAAAAAGGCACTATAGGGGTGGCAAGAGCCTTTGCCAGTATCCGGAATCCCAAGGGCGACAGGTGCAGGCCATCTCTGGCAAAGCAGCGTAGTCTGTCGATCATGTCATCCCAGGCAGACAGATACTGGATTCCTTTAGAATGACACCAGAAGCTTAGCCAATTGTTAAAGTCAATCATTTTGTCCTTGTACTGTGGTATCATTCTGGGTGATGGCAGGATGCTACTCAGGGCTAGGGTCATACCTGCCTGGGCTACAAGATCAGAGAGCTCCTCCATTTCTCTCTTCATGTAGTCCAGGAAGGTACGTCTCTGGTCTTTCATACCAACATGGACAATGACAGAGTCATATTTGTACTTGTTGTGGAGTGACCTGAGTGCGTGCGTTGTGGTGGATCCTGGCACCTGACAGGCAGCTGACAGTAACTTTTTCCTTATTTAGCCTAGTGAGTGGAACATCAGTGTGCTTGACTATAGAGTCACCTATGACTAGAGTGTTGGGTACGATATGCCTTATGGGCTGTAGTTGAGGGACACACTGAGTATGTGGGCTATGTGTCATTTGGGTTGTGTTGGGGGGGGGGGTGAAGGTTGCTTGCATTTCTGCTTTGGAGGTCTCTGTTGTTTTTGCAGGTTATTACTGATGGCCTCCGCAAATGTAGGTGTGTGTTTTGTGCTTCTGTGTGTGTGTTTTGTTGGTGTAGGTTTTGAGGGACTATGTGATGTGTGGTGCGGTGCAAGTGTTCACCTTCTCCTCTTGACTGTCTAGTCCAGTCTTCGGTGAAGAGAGCTTTGCTTCCAGTTTGGCTATATAAGTGCATCTCTCACAGGTCGTAGTGTTGGGTGGTAGGAGGAGAGGGTTGTCTGTGTACATGAGGCAATTGCTGTATTGTCCCAAGATGCCCAGATTCATCAGGTGGACAGGAGAAAACACCAGGAGCTGACCTTTAGACATACATGAATAGGTGCAAAATTGGGAAAAAGCATATCAAAAGTCGTACTTTCCAAATGACTGACTGCATTTCTTTGGTTTATAATGACTAGGGTTTACCCCTACGTTTGAAACCAAAATCTCATTCCATGAGAGCAGTAGCTATTTCTGTGGTATTGACAAAGACCGTTTTCATTGATAACATATGTGCAGCAGTAACATAGTCCACATTACAGACCTTTGTATCTCATTACAGGTAGGCTGTGCATTCCAGGTCACATTCCTAGTTTGGTTCTACTTTTCTCAGGAATGTCCTTCTTTGTTGCCATCCAGGTATTTTTTTTGCAACTTGAGACTCTGTCCCAAAGGTTGAATTGGATGAAAGTAAACAACATTAGATACGAAAGTTAAGTATTTATCATAATGATAGATTCATGTTTTCTCATTTTCAGCTGGGTCAACATCCTTCCCTCCTTCCCCCTTCCATTATTGTCACTGATACGTGGCAAGACAAACTTCAACTAAGACCTTGTCTATTAAAAATTTTATGCGTGTATTTTACTGAGACACCTAGCAGTTTTCAGTTATGAGAGGGAATCTTTGTTTTTAGGTGTAATGCGATCTGAAGTACTTTAGTGGAGAGGAGGGAATTGTGGGTAGGGGAGAAGTCGAAGCTTCAGATTCACAGCTTTAGAAGAAGGGGCAGATGCTGGATCCAAATGTTGAACCAGATGAAAATGAGACAATACGGATTGATCGCCATGGTAAGTGCATAACTTTAGTTTTAGTCTCTTCCAACATATCCTTAACTGCCATAATAGAATTATTTTTAAGGCAAACCCTTAAATACTTCATCTTATGACGTCCCCATAAGTATGGGTATTGCTGGACCAGTTCATGTGTGGGGATATGATTTACTGCTATAGCCTTGTTTTTCCTTTGTTTATTTTATGTTCTGAAAAACTGAAAGCGTCTCAAATGTTCCACAACACTGAAGTATCCTTTTTTTGGTTTTATCAAATGCAGAATGATGTCATCTGCGAATGAAGCTAATTTTTGTTTTGATTACCCCAGCAGTTACGCTTTTGAATTTTTGCTTCCCTTATTTTCTTTGCCAACGGCTTTTAAGATTTAAGACAAGTAAAGGAGAAAGAGGACACCCCTGACTGGTTCTTGTGTTCAAACACAGCTTGTCAGGAAGGAACCCTCCAACCTTCATTCTTGCCTCTAATCCTTTATATATATATATATATATATATATATATATATATATATATATATATATATATATATAATTAATTTCTAATTAATTGTTCTATCAGGAAAAGCAAATGCTGCTATTGTCCTACTCCTAAAATCCCTGCTACCTCTATTGAATGCCTTCTCTGCATCAAGACCCACCAACAATAATTTGGTCTTTTTGCACTCTGCTTTTCTTTGAATTATCATTGTTCTCATAATGGCAGGTGTTTGCTTTCACGCCACAAAACCACATTGATCCATATCAGTTTTAGCAACACCTTAACTATTCTCTTAGCTAATCTAGACAGAGGTGCTTTTTACATTCATGGTTCAGAATGGAAACTGGTCTACATGAAGTTGGAATTAAAAGGTCTTTGCACTCTGAGTAGTACAGTCACCAGAGCTTTCTTCAAAGTTGCTGGAACTGTCCATCCTTTTAAAATACTGTTAAAACCTTCCAGTTATTTTCTTTTTTTTCTTTCCTAACTTCCAAACTTCCACAGGAATGCTAGTGTTTCTGATGATGTCTATTCCATGTGTTCCTCAAAATGTGGATTCTCTGATCTGAGTTGGATCTGTGGTTAGTTTTAAGCTTAGGAGATCTGGTGCTTAGGCTCCTCATTTTACGCATAATTTCCCCCACATTGATCAAGCTACCTCCATATGTTGTTTACCACCACAAGTGTAAGACCGATCTTTTAGTCTCAGGTGCATATTAGATACGTAAACTTTTAAATAACTTTTTGATAGTTTTCTTCTTTCTTCTTCTTCTTCCTGATGGCTGTCTTACTCCCCTAAGCCTTTCCCTCACCCTTCATCTTGGGCATTGGACATTCCTTTTCCAAAAAAAAAAAAAAGTTTATAATTGCTTTAATTTACTTTTATATGCAAACAGAAGTGTTTCTGTCCTTCTTTTGTGGCTTGTTCTCCTTGTTTTAGCAGGATGTCAGACAGGCAATCAGGTTTTAAGAAGTGTGTGGCCTGTACCCACAAATTGTTGAATTCTGATGCATATAAGTGTGTTTATTGCTTGGGCCTGTCACATTTAGATACCTCTTGTACCATATGTGAATCGGTCAACTGGCCATTGTGGAGCTCTGAAATTAACTTATTTTGAAAGGGCTTCTCCCAGCCCCTGAGGGAGAAAGTGTACCTTCAGTTTCAGCAAAATCATCAACTTTCTTCCCAACTTTAAAAAAAATCTAAGGAGAAATCCAAGGAAAATGAAAAGGGTAAGGAAAGAGAGAAAAAGAAAAAAAGAAAAATATAAGATAATGAAGAAAGAGGTGCCAGGACCATACATCCTTGTTGGCTTCAGATTCAAAAGTTGCAAAACCTTAAGAGCTATCACTTTTCAAAGGTTCCAGTACACACTGGATCCAGCATACCACTGAGATTCTCGCTGGAGCTGACTTCTCCTAGGCACCATTCAGCTGTACTGCAGGAGAAACTGTGCCATCATTCTATGCCCCCCCCTTTGCTGCTTCATCTTTTTGGTCAAACAGATCTACCAGGAGCCTTACTGAAGCAGATGTGGACAAGATGATGAAGAGATTTCTTTGGACCCATATTCTGCTGTGGTCATCCTGGCTGCACTTATTGCCATATCCAGGGGGATGGTTTCATCAACATTGTTGCTCCTTCTCCGATCTTTTGTTTTGGATTGGAGCATTTGGATCAGACTTTCACCCAGTGGGCAGATCTGCATCAGAGCTTTAGGATTTGTTCTTCTTCAACATCAGCGAGTTCTCTGATTTGTTTGGTTCCATAGCTTCAGAGCTGTCTGAATCTCTGAGCCAAATAGTCGGTGCAACCCTGATAAGGCCTTGGTTTTGAACCTGCCCTAGGAACCATTCCTCCTCCTTGGAGCTTCAGTGTTGCACAGTTTAGCTCTGACATCAGCCGCTAATACAAGTTGTGCCATATCCTGCATTGAGGGCTTTCGGCTCCTTAGTCTAAGTTCCCCTAATCAATATCGAGCTTGGCTTTTGAGAGAGTAGTCTGTCAACCCAGAGAGGAGACTACTGCCTCGAGCTCAGATCCATCCATCCTTTCCCCAGAGTATTTCTCAGGGTCCAGAACCTACTCTTCTTATCCTACCAGGACAGCCAGTAATCGGAAGTTTTGAGCTAGCTCCTCTAGAGGCGACCATGTTGGCTTCAGAGTCCTCCCCAGAGCATCCCACTGAGGAGTTGCATGGTAAGAATACATGCAGAAGGAGGCATCTGGAGTCCCCATAGGAGTCTGACCCCAGTGATACTGACTTTGATGAAGGAGAAAGTTTTCCCAGATCACCCTTTTGAGGATGGCTTAAACAGAAAGAGGAATGGTCCTCCCAAGTGCCTTTTCCAGACTAATCAGTTTTTACTGAGGATTTGGTTGTGGCCCATCAATATCTTGAGTAGTCCCACCCACTGATGAGATGGTAGACCTTGTCTCTATAAACAGGCATGGAAGAAGCCAGACACAGCTGAACCCATCCCTAAGAAACCAGATAAGTTTTTAGTCATTCCTAAGGATCATCCCCATTGGAGCAAGGGCACAGGATTCTTTGGTAGTGGCCACCAAAAGGAAACTAGCAGAAGAAAGTTCCTTTGTCCATCCACCGAGCAGGGAGTTTCATGAATTGGACAGGTTTGGGAGGTGAGTTTACACCTCTTCTCTTTTCTCATTGAGGACAGTGAATTGTGTGGCATGTTGCACATTTCAAGAGTGATTTTATCAAGGACATCTCCATATCTCTCCAGGGACCTTGACTGCAAATCAAAGAAATCACACTGATGAGCAATTGGCTACACTCCAGTCCTTCTCTAATGTCTCTCTTCCTTATCTCCAGTCCCATGGAGGTTGCACGTAGAGCAGCCAGCATTGGGCATATCTATCAGGAGGCATGCTTGGATGAGGCTCTGAGACGTTACAGAGCATTTTAAGACATTGTTTGTGAATGCCCTTTATAACGGATCAACACTGTTTGGTCCCAAAGTGAAAGAGACAATTTCTAGAAGTGAAAAAGTTGGTAAATCCCTTCCTGCCCTAGGGATACATTTTTTAACTTCTCAAAGGACCTTTTCCAAGAACCAAAAAGGAGGTAGGAAAATTTGGATCTGATGTTGTCCTTTTCATTCTTCCTCAACCCATGGGTACGGATCTGATCCTCAGATCTGACTGTGCCACATACTGCAGACTTCTGGCATTAGGACAGCTACTGTTTTTTTTTATGTAGTACCTCTGTCTTACCAAAGCTGGCATTCACTTTTACCTTTTAATTAGGGTAGTCCCTTTAAATTAGCATTGTTGATAACTATTCTTTTTGTATTTCCTTTTTCTCTTTAACAAAAAATGTTTTTTTTTCCCTTACATTGACCTTTTGAGGTTTTTTCTTTTTTGTATTACTAGTCTGTACTATTGTTTTTTCTACCATGTCTGATAAACCAATGGGTTTCAAAAAATGCACTTCTTGTAGGAATAAAATTCCAAATTCAGCTGCCCACAAGGAATGCGTATATTGCCTTGGAGCCAGTCACCTGAATACAGATTCAGTCTGTTCATCCTTCAATCCCAGGCCTTGGCCAGCCAGCACAGTAAATTAAAATGACTTTTTCCTGCTACTACTACTTCATCTTCTGGGGTTCAAACCCCCTCTAAACTTGTCAATTCTACTCCGTCGGAGCACAGAAAATGCTCGTCGCAGAAGTTTCCCAGGACTTCGTCAGAGCTGTGATGTTCCCTCTCTAGGCCAGTAATCAAGGAGCCCGAATCCTCACCATTGACACTGGAGAGGGACGTTCACTTGGAGCAAAAATGGATGTACACCGTATTTCCAGATGCAGATGTCTGTATCATGCACAATTTCCCTTAAGAGTACACAGGGAACGCACTTAGACAGGGGTCTGGATTTCTCTGTCTCCCTCCGGGTTCCCCAATAAAACTCCCTACTGGCACAGCTATAGAGTTGAGTCCTCATCTGAGTGTCCAAGCCAAGAACTCCAGAACTCTGTCTGTGAAACCAGTGCTTTTTGTCCCTGCTCCAAACAGCTGACCCGCACATTCTTTGAGATTTAATTTTCAGACACACACACACCTCTGGAAAAGGTTGGCACAGATTTACTAGCTATGCCCTCTTCTTCCCAGGTTATGTAAGGTAGTTACTGCCACCAGACATTCCAAAGCCGCCTACTGTAAGGCTCTTGCAAGGGTACCCAGTTATACGGAGTGAAATTTAATATTAGTACAAATGGTAGTGTTTTGACTAATGCAGTAAGACTTTCAGGAGTGGCCACAGAGTCACCAAATATATATATATATATATATATATATATATATATATATATATATATATATACACACACACATACTCTCAGAGGTTAAATTATTCTCTAAATTAACAGCCACAATGAAATGTTTAAATACATTTAATAATAAATAACGGGCATGAAAATACTAAATATGTCTTTACAGTAAACACCAGAGTTTCAGTCAGAAGAAATTTGAAAATAACGCAGATGAATAGATTCACACAGATGCAGAAAAACAGTACTTTACTAATCTCACTATAGTTACCTGACTGACCTAAAGAATTGGTATTTCCTGGTCCCTTACTAGAGCAGGGCAAGATGAAGTGGGTGAGAGATCCTTCTATGTCAGGTTCCAAAAACAAAGTGCTCTGAGACTTCACTCTCATCTGGTGTTAAAAAAACATAATTTCAGTGATTGATTACATAGTGGATATCACGTACATCTGACATATGTTTCCCATGCTTACCCCCCTTTCCTCCTAGCAAATGACCCAGAAACTCATACGTATGTGTCAATAATACACACACAGCTTTGGTAAGATCTGCTTCAGCTTCTGGAAGTCATAAAACAATAAGACTTCCACTCTTCCTACAGGAGCTAATAAACCATTCTCTGGCTGCAGTCTGAAATGTATGGCCTAAATTAAGTAATTTAATTTCAGGGTATTTTTTCAAAAATTTACCTGGGGCTGAGCTTAACCTCTTCTCTTCCAGTATCCTCTGTTGAAACGTATACATTTAATCGGTGACAATACAGTCAGGACCGACTGGTAGATTTTCTAACACAAGCAACTTTACAAATACATTTTTCAATACACACATCTGTACAAATCAGTTTGATATACAAATGAGATACAATTCTTTTTAAAACTCTACCTAGTTGTGCTGGATGTGTTATACATCCACTGCCCTACTTCTCCTGGCATAGCTGGCAGTACCTCACATCGTCACAGGAGCCACCAGTCAAAAGCCGAAAATTCTCTGATTTGACAGTGTTGAATCCTAAGACCCAACCTTTGGATCTGAAATCTTCCGATCTGATAATTATCTTAGCAAGTCTAATGACTCTTCCTTTGTATCCTAGGTCTTGGATCCTGGCACCTCTCAAAGCAGTTGTATACCAGAGTACATCATTAAACCTGTTTCACCTACTGTGCATTCCCCTTTATCATAAACTCCTAAAAGATATTCAAGACCTCAGTCCAGTACATACCCCAAGTCCACCAGAGGTTTATCAGAAGTAGTAGTAGATAGGATAATATGTAAATTGAGCTCCGTTCCAGATGAGGATCATACTGCCTCCATCCCCTGTCAGATCTATGAGCCTCCCTGCATCATCCCACATTATTCTGTCTACTTCTGTGATCTGTCCAGTGGCTTTGGAATCCCAGGATCCAAAATACCTGAGACGTCCGGAGTTGGTTCCACTTCAGTACCATTGGATTGGAACAGGTCCTAGAGCTGAAGTGTCATCATCTGATCTGTGTGGCCGTGATGGACGCTGATGTTGGATATGTCCCTGACCCTCAGAGCCTTGACCATGGATAGTTCGGGTCCAGTTTGATTCTCGAAGCACAGATCTGAGGTGGTCAAGAGCTGCCTTCACTACGAGCTTTGGCTCCGGTTCAGCTTGTTGAGGCTTCTCTGGTCCACTTGCCTTTGAGATTGTAGAAGGGGCCTTTATTCGGTCTCCAGAGAACTGCCTTCACATTTCTTGGATCCTACCCCCTTTTCCCTCATTGGCTCTGAGCTGTGAGTCAATCAGACCTACTCCACAGGCATAGCCAGTTCCAAAATGTGTCCAGTCAGTTCTGTGAGAAATTTCCCCACTTTTCTGACACCTCCCCTGAACATCCCATGGAGGAGGTGCATCGGAAGAGAACATGCAAGAGGAAGCACACAGACTCCTCAATGGAGTCTGTCACGGAGGATACTGATTTTGAAGGGCCCCCCAGATCGCCACAAGATGACAGGTTCTTCAGACACATATTAGAGATCCTCAGACAGAAATGTGGCTGATCTGAAAATTCCTCTCAGGAAGAATGGTATTTTTGGAAGCTTTCTGTTCTGGCTCATCTACGTCTTGGCTTAGCCCCTTCCCCAGTGGATGAACTCACTGATTGTTTCCCATCAAGCTTGGAAGGAGACTGATATGGATACCACCAAACTTATCAGGAAGAGACCTGAAAATGTTTAGTTTCCCCAAAAGACAGACCCCAGTAGAGCAAAGGAGTTTCAGTTGATGCTGTGGTGGTGGTGGTTGCCACCAGGAAAGAGCTAGCAGAACAGAGCTCTTCTTTCCATCCACCAAACAGGGCATCTAGATCATTGGACAGATTCTGAATGCGAGTCTTTGCCTGTGCATCCTTTGCTCTGAGGTCTCTTAATTACGTGGCACACTTCACAAAACTTCAAAGAGGTTTGACCAAAGAGCTATCCATATACACTCTGAGCCCATGTCCCCAGAAGATTTCAAAAGAGCTTCTTCGCAGCTGGCCACCCTTTTTTCTGTGTCAAACACTTCATTGATGTTGACTTCTCAAACAGCTGAAGGAACTTCACGAGCGTCTGGTTCAAGGATTGCCATAAGGAGAGACATGCCTTAGAAGCAGCTATGACTTTGCTGAGCCTTTTAAGATACCCTCCTTCAACGTTCGATTTGATGGCGCATTCTTATTTGGGCCATCAGTAAAAGAGATGCTTACCCACAGTGAACAAGAAGGAAATACTCTGTCTCCAGTGGGAATCAAGTTTTCTATCCATCAATGGAGCTTTTCCAGGAATCGGAGAGACAGTAAGAATGTATGGTTCCAAAAATCTCCAGAACCTTTCCAAGATCCATACAGGAACAATTCTTCCAGAGGCAGAAGAGGATATTCCAAGGTGACATGAAACCCTAGAGACTGAGGGCGCCCGCAGAACCAGAATTTATAAGATTCCTTTTTGGACAGACCCTTCCAGCACTCTTGAAGCACTGCCTGACTGTCAAACTCTGGAGGCAGTCGTGGGATGATTATTCCTGTACCCAGAAGCTTGGGCAAACATAATAGAAGATATCTGGGTACTAAAAATCATGTCCAGAAGCTGTCATTCGATTTTACCAACTTTCTCTTCACAAAAGGAAGAAACTTCACGATGTTCCACCCAGTCAGAGGAAAGATGCAGCACAAGAAATTCAAAAGCTGCCAGAAAGGAGTATTATCCAGAAGGTCCCATCAGACCAAATAGGATTCGGAACTTACTATTGCTACTTTTTAGTGCCCTAGAAGAGAGGGGACCTCAGACAAGTTTTGGATCTAAGCAAACTGAAACAGTATGTGAAGGCAAAGTTCCAAATGGACATGGTACGGGCCATCCTTCCATTTCTTCATGAGGGAGATTGGATGTGTTTGATAGATCTTCAGGATGCGCACTATCGCATCAAAATAGACAGGTGCTCCTGAAGACACTTGAGCTTTCAGCTGGGAGCCAGTCACTACCAATTCAGAATCCTGCCCTTTGGACTCACCACAACCCCCAGGGTGTTTGCCAAATGCATGGCAGTGGTGGCTGCTGATCTGACTCTCCTAGGATTCCTAGTGTTTCCATATCTGGGTGACTGGCTCCTCACTGTCCCTACCAAGCATCATCATCTACATTCTAGGGACTGTTTGCTGCAAATTTGCCAAGCACTGGCGATAATGAATTGTGCCAAAACAGAGCTTGGAGTTCATTGGCACACTTCTAGATACAGCAACACAGGTAACATCATTACCACTTCATCGCATATCTACTATCAGGAATCCGGTTCATCTCATTATTTCCCATCTATTTCCTTTAGCAAGATAAGTCTTTCAAACACAAGGATCCATGGCAACAGCCATTGTATTGCTTCCCTAGACATGTTTCTTTGTGCGTGTCCTTCAGTGGACGCTTGCTGTTTAGTGGTCCATTCTTCGTCAACCACTATCTTTTCTAGTCAAGCTTACTCCAATTTGCAAATGACGCATTCACATGCGGATTGAATTGGACAACATTCATCTAGGGTGACCTTTCGTTTTGCCACTTAGTGACCACAGTGATTACAGATGCTTCCAACTGAAGTGGGGGGGGGGATCATTTCCAGGGAAGGACTATCCAAAGCATGTGGTCCTCCCAAGAGACCAATCTGCATATCGGTGTACTAGAAGTGAGAGCAGTCCTACATGTGTTGTAGGCAAGATGCTTTTTCTCTAGGGACTATTGCAGTTCAAACCAACAGCTTGTTTGTGGTCTGGTACATCAGCAAACAAGAAGGAACCTGATATTATCCCCTCTGCAGAGAGGCCATGTGAGTTTGGGAGTGGGGGACCTCATCGGACCACTTTCTAATTGCCATGCACATTCAGGGGGAAAACCAGCATGTTAGCAGACACACACAAGCAGATCCATCCTGATGCCTCATGAGTACTCTCTCATTCATCCAAAAGTCGAATTTACTGGTAAGCAAAAATTACAGCAAACCTTGAATCCTGGTCTCATCAGAAGTACTTTAATAAATAAAAACCACACCAAACAGGAGACAATTCACGATACAGTCCACAGATACTTCACAATACAGTCCACAGATACTAAGCGCTTTCACCCACCGACATGGGGCATCATCAGAGTACAAAATACTGTTAAAAATCATCCCTTATATACTTGTTTCAAAATCAATTAAATGAAGAATTAATCAGTGATTCAATTAAATAGCCAGTGCTTCACATCTTAAAGATACAATAAGGTGTTAAAAATCTATATTGTATGAATACAACCTTATATTAGTTTCAGTATGAATGTTAAAAACTTGTCTAAATTTAGATGTAATATTAAAAAAAATATAATTTAAAACACCAAAAAAATATATATATTAGCAAGTGTTTAATAATTAATGTGTGTGTACCTAAAATGTAGTGTGTTGATACAAAATATATATATGTATGTATATACTAAATATAAATATTAGATGTAATTCTAAAAATAAGAATAGATATATACAATTAAAAATATTAATATAAATACATAAATGAATAAATAAATGTACATATAAATATAAATGTATGAATTATCTGTAATTTAATGTATATGTAAAAATATTTAAAAATAGTGTACTTAATCTTGTGAAATAAATTATTAAAATAAATATATTGTGTGTTAATGAAAATTGAAACGTTATGAAATGTAAATTCACTTAAACATTGAATTTCAACCAAGAATTATGTAGTACTAGTGTAACTTAGATTCATATAAAATGTGATCTAAGTTTGAGTATACTCGAAATAGCTATTTGCTCGTTAAGTCCAGGCCATTTACAGGCATTGAGCCTGAGTTGCCATAAGCATTCTTTGGCTTCTAACATAGTTTTTTCATCACCACCTTTGTGTATGTTAGGTGGTATTCTGTCAATAACAAAAAACAAAAATTTTTAAAAATTAATACAACTTATACTGTGATTAAATAACATATTAGTAGTTTTTTGTCTTTTAATATCACTTAGGTGTTCTATAATACGTGTTTTTAGTTTTCTGATAGTTTTCCCTATGTAGAATGCTGGACATACTGTACATGTTGCTACATAAACCACCATGCTAGAATTACAATTACAGTGGCCTGGGCACTTGGTTTTCCCATAATTGTGAATGGAAATATAGGGACCATCATTAATGAATCTACACACATGACATGAGCCACATTTGCTCATCCTAGAATGCCTAAACAAATCACTGTTAAAATTATTCTCAAATTTTTCAAATTTTTCCCTTTACTATATGTAAATTTGGGTACAGTACCTAAAATACTTGAAAGTTCCACGTTTACGTCTATAACACTAGTCCATGCTTCTTGGACACTAGTAACAATGTCTTGTGTTCTCTTGTTAAATGGAATAATAAATGTATCACTTCTAGCATCAGTAACCTTAGGGGTAATCTCTTCTGGTGTTTCATAAATGATAATAGGTTTATATTTGGTCAACCTCATAGTTTTCACCTCCCTACTAATAGTGGAAACCAGATTGTGTGGATAGCCTCTATCAAAAAACATACTCATAAGTACATCCAATTCATGTTCAAACACTTGATTGTCACTAATTATTCTAGACAATCTGACCATCTGGCCCTTAACCAGATTTCTTTTTTGATGAAATGGATGACAACTGTCAAAGTGTAAGAACGAATTTGAGTATGTTTTCTTCCTGAATAAAGATGATTCAATTTTATTGTTGACAACAGTAAGCTTAATGTCCAAGAATTCCACATTATCAAAAATGTGACTAGTGAATTTTAAAAAATTGGTAGATTGTCCTAAAAAAGTAATAAAATCATTAAACTCTTCCTTAGATCCCCCCAAAAAATCAAAATGTCATCCAAGTAGCGCAGATATAATAAAATCTTCTTCCAAAAAATACTAGGAAATATAAATTCAGACTCCCATTGTGCTAAAACTAAGTTGGCATAAATGGGGGCACATCTGGCCCCCATAGCCACACCTTTTTTCTGTATATAATAGTTGTTAAAATAAACAAAATTGTTTTCTAAAACCAATTCAAGCATTTCAGTCAAACGGTTTTCAGAAAAATTAAATCTTTTATGTATACTGAGACAAGTTTCAAACATTTCCATCCCCTTGTCATGGGGAATATCAGAAAAAAGATTAACAACATCTATAGTAGCCATAAGAAAATTAGATTTAAAATCAAAGTTTTTTGAAAATTCTCTAACCGATTCTAAACAGTGCCATGAATCTCTGAGAATGTGTGGTAAACTTTTCAAAATATCTTTGCAATCAAAGTCTATATAGGCTGCTAAAGCTTCAGTTTTTGAGCCTTTAGCTGACACACTGGGTCTGAATGGGGGGTGGTGTATATTCTTATGAATTTTTGGA
This sequence comes from Protopterus annectens, assembly GCF_019279795.1. Classification (NCBI taxonomy): domain Eukaryota; kingdom Metazoa; phylum Chordata; order Ceratodontiformes; family Protopteridae; genus Protopterus; species Protopterus annectens. The sequence goes on along the minus strand of NC_056745.1, from coordinate 1,568,889,388 downwards.
ATCCCAAAAATTGAAGGTGTAATAGGGAATTCCACAGAAATATATTTGTAAATATTCTGATCAATTCTTGCATCCATCAAATACTCATAAATTAACCAATCTATTGTGGTATATGCTCTGTTAACTTCGTACCTAGACACTTTTTCATAAGTGTCATTGTCATCTAATAAATCTGTCATTCTTTTGTAATAATCAGTGTTCAACATAATAATTACCTCACCCCCTTTATCTGGTTTCATAATCCTGTATCGATCAGAACTAGTTAGTTCTTTTAAACAAAACTGTTCTGCTGAAGTCAAGTTGTATTTGGTGACCATTTTCTTGTTTAAAACTCTTCTAATTTGGTTTTCACAAAGTTTCTCGAAAATCTGAATTAAAAAATGTTGTGGGGGATGAAAGTACTATGGTGCTTGGGAGTAATATATATAGAATCTAAAATATGATTGTTGGAATGATTAAAAAATACTTTTAAATTTAAAAGTCTTGTATATAATTTCAAGTTAATCAACACACTACCAATGTCTAATTGAAATGAAGGTACAAAATTAAAACCTTTACTAAATAGTTCTAAATAATTCTTACCAAAATTGTGTTTGGTATAATTATATAAACTAAAACCTGAATACGTTGTAACAGAACAGTCACCAAATTCTTGGTTAATGATCAAGTCATTTGTCTTTTCATTGTTAAAAAGTGTAGTGTGAGAATCATCTATCTGTACCAAGAATTCATTCTCTGTTCCCCCTTGTTGTAAAGATTGTGTGAGGGATATTTGTGACTGCCCTGTCTTTCCCTTATTCTTTCTGACCTCCTTAGGACTGGCTGATCTAAAAAAACTGATTGTGATTCTTCCTTATTGCTGCTGTTATTTCTGTGTGTTTGTTCAAAACCTGACATGGGGTTATGTCTATCCTGGTTGTAATGTCCTTTGGCTCATTGTAGTATTTCATATTTTTATATTCTTTGAAATGTGTATAAACTTTGTTATTCCTATACTCTTGACTGTCCCTTTCTAGTTTGTGATTTTTTATGTCTAGCCCTTTGTTAATGTACCTATCTAAATCTTTAAATATATTATCAAGTCTGAATTTGTTGTGTTCAAACAAAAGGTCTGCTTTAATATTTCTGTCCAACTGACATAATTTCTCATTCAGAATCTTCAGTTTGTCAGAATTATTGCGTATAATTAATTTCAGTAAATCAAAACCTGCTCTATCAAATAGAGATAGAAGATCAGAAAATACAGCAGTTCCTTCCTCAAACCCATGAGGCAAATTAAAAATCTGTAATCCCTTCGGAGTACTCTGATGATGCCCCATGTCGGTGGGTGAAAGCGCTTAGTATCTGTGGACTGTATTGTGAAGTATCTGTGGACTGTATCGTGAATTGTCTCCTGTTTGATGTGGTTTTTATTTATTAAAGTACTTCTGATGAGACCAGGATTCAAGGTTTGCTGTAATTTTTGCTTACTCTCTCATTCAGTCAGTGGCAAAAAGAATCTTCCATCATTGGGGCCAGCCTATCTGTATCTCCCCACAACAACAAATACGGAAGGTACTTTGCTCTTATCCCTCCTCAGTGAGTCACCTAGCCCTAGAGATGCTGTAGTCCATGTCTGGCCCTCTGATCTCCTTTATGCTTAACCCCCGCTTCCAAATTTCTGCAGAAAGCAAGTTGGCTGAAGAGCTCAGTCATCCTCATTGCCCCCTTCTGGCCTAGACACAGGTATCTTTCCCCTTCCTATGGTCTCACCTTCATTATCCTTCATTGGTACTTGTCCTGTCTCACCCATCAGGGATCCAACATCCCAATATACAGGCCCTCAAACTACCTGCATGGTTTCTCCCACTTCCATTAATAGACAGCCCAGGCTTTCTTCTCCAGTACGTAGCATTATTTTGGCTTCATAAAAAGATTCTACAAAGCAAATTTACAAGAGCAAGTGGAAAGGATTCTCCCTTTGGGCTTTAAATAAGGAGATTTACTTATTCTCTGCTTCATTTTCTGCAGTACTATAATTTTTAGCAACGCTTTGCAAAGAAGAAGCTAGAATCTCTGTGGTTAAGCTATAATTAGCAGCGGTTTCTAATTTCACACAGGAGATAGAAGGTAGTCCTTGGCTTCATCCAAATTATGCAAAGCATTCCTAAAGGGTATTTTTCTTCTCAGACCACCAATAAAGGATCCTTCACCTCCATGGGATATCACAGTTGTGCTACAGTGTGCAGCTCAGAAACTTTTTGAACCTTCAGCTAAAACTGATTTAAAATTATTTTCATGAAAAACAGTCTTAATAGCCATTACTTCTGCAAAGAATATATCTGAACTCCTGGGTCTTTCCTCAAAAACCTCTTGCATCATTTTCCATAAAGATGGGGTTACCTTGTGGACAAACCCTTCTTTTTTACCCAGATTAGCTTCTGAAAATAGCATTAGTCAGTCCATTAATTTACCAGTTGTCTTTCCAGTTTTTTCAAATAAAGGAGAGTACATGCTTCATCTCCTTGATGTACACGGACATTTGCATTTTTATCTTCACAGGACAAAACAAATCAGAAAATCAGATCAACTTTGTCTCTCTCATCAAAAAGAATAGGGCATCCAGCTTCTAAAGTCACTTTAGCCAAATGGATTACAGACTGCATTTCTTGGATCTATTCTCAAGAATGCATGGCCTTACCCAAACATGCCATGGCTCATCCAGCCAGATCCGTAGCTACTTCATCTGCCTTTTGGACAAGAACATCTATTGCTGATATTTGCACTGCAGCCACATGGTCATGTGCTCATACCTTTGTTACTCATTACAAATATGACATTATTTCTAGAAACAGAGCTGCCTTTGGTTCAGCTGTACTTTGAATATCCTCCCATGAGGGCCACCCAAGATCAGCATAGCTAGGGAAGACTGTCCAGTGGGTTGAGGAAGGATGAAAAAGACAGATTTAAAATTTATGTACCGACCATAACTAGGCATTTGTGTTGTAGATTTTCATTCTTTCTCAACTTCCCTTCCATCCTTCCCCCGTCCTTCATTATTTTGGAGAGACCTCTTGGACTATTTTTTGGAACCTACAGTTCCAGGTCTGAGCCCTTTCTTTCTTTGTTAGCCTCTCCTGTTTCTAACATTATGTCCTTTTGGCATCAAACTTGATCTGAGGTAATGGTGATCGATTAAGGCGTTGTGGATAGAGGGGGAATCCGAAGAGTTGGATCCAAAGTCTGGAGTATGTGACCAAGTCTGTTCCATACCCATAGGTTGAGGAAGAATGAAAATGGACAACACAGATGGCTAGTTATGGTGAGTACATATCTCTTTTAATTTCACAAAAATCGAAGGGTTTACACCTGACACTACTGCAAGCAGAGACCCCTACCCGTGGCCGGGGGGGGGGTGATTCTTATAATTGACATCACCTTTGGGGCAGATGTGTTCCACAGAATCAAGGCATGTCCTGTCAGAATTCACCAGCAAAAATAATTTGCTGTCTTCTAGGCTCCATGGCAGCTTTAATTACCTTCGGTCCCCTGCCAGAGTTCTGCAGTGGTTTCTTGTGGTCTAGTGCCTGGTAAGACAGCAACACATGTCTTTTCAAATGGCATTAACAAAGATTTGCAAGACATACATTCAGTGGTGGAAGTCTCCACTTGTTTCACAAGGATATCCCTTCAGTCTTCCCTCTCCCCAAGCCATAATGACCATGGGCACTTTCACACTTTGGGTAAGGTGGGGGCATTACCTGGAAAAGATGGTCCAAGGTACATGATTAAAATCAGAGGTCAGTCTACACAACAGTGATTTGGAAACGAGTCCTTCTCCTAGCACTGCAGTTCTTATATAACTCTCTCCCCTTAGATATGATATCTGTCCAAACAGACAACATGGCTGTCATGTGGTACATCAGCAAACAGGAAGAGCCAGATGTTACCCGTTATGTCGAGAAGCCATGAAAGAGTGACAGTGGGCAATATCTTCTCACTGCTTTCTAATAACTAGGCATATTCCAGGAAAATCCAGTGTACTATCGAACAGGTTGAGCAAGTCTCTCCTTCTCCCTCATAAGTGGTCTCTCAAGCCAGTAGTCACAGAGCAGATTTGCAGCCATTGAGGCCAACCTTGCTGCTGCCTCCTGGCATCTCCCCACAATACCAAGTGCAGCAAGTTCTTCGCTCTCATACCCCAGGAGTGGGAGTCACTGAGGGATGCTGTGACCCACAGGATTGTTTTATGCCTTCCCCTCCTACTTGTTTGACTTCAAAGTTTTGACAGGCAGCATTGGCGAAGATGATCACAGTCATCCTCCTAGTCACATACTCGCCTCAACAAGTATGATTTCCTGTCCTTTGGCCTCATGTCATATATCCTTCCTTGGTGCTATGTTTGGCTCCAGATCTACTGTCTTACTTTTGGGGTCACCTGACCTGGAAATCAGTCCCTCAATTTGACTGTATGGTTTCTCCGATTCCAATGATGGCTAGATGATCCAGGTTTTCATCCTCTGTTGCTCATTTACTGACTTCTTCCCAGAAACCTACATGCAAGATCTACAAAAGCAAATGGAAAAGGTTTTTCTGTCTGGGCATTGGGCAGTTTAAAACACTCTTGATCCCATTTTGGCTCCACTTCCAGCAGTTTGAAATTTCTTGCCCATCTTTTTCAGAATGGAGCCAGATCTTCTTCTGTCAAAGAGCAATTAGCGGCTATATCGTCCTTTCACATTTGCGAGAATCATATGCCCATTGCATCCTTAAGACTGTCTAAAGGTTTTGAGACCCAGTGCCTCCCTGGGATATTACAATTTAACTGCAAGCCTCAACTTGCCCTACATTTGAATCTGCTGCCAGAGTTGATTTTAATTTTTGTATCATGGAAAACTTTTTTCCTGGTTGCTGTTACTTCTGCTAGGAAAATTTCTGAGCTCAATGCCTTGTCTGCAAAACGTTCCTACCTGCTCATTCACAAAGACAGAATGTGCTTGAAAACCAGCCCTCCTTTTTTTCCAAGGTTAACTTCGAAGTCATATGTCAACCAGTCCATAAATCTTTGTTTTTTCCAAATGTTTCAAACAAAGGTGAATACACATTACTCTGTTCACCATCAGTTATGTTTATGTTGGATAAAAGCTTTCATGAAAACTGATCAGTTGTTTGTCTTACTCCACTGTTAAGATGGGAAAGGGGGAATCTAAAGTCATTCTTTCCCATTGGCTTCTGAATGTATGTATTGCTGCCTACACCCCCAAAAGCCCATTCTACTAGAGCTGTAGCTTTGCCAATAGCCTTATTTTCCAGAGTACCTCTTGATGACATCTATGCATTTGCTACCTGGTCCAAGGTACATGCATGCATGCATTTCATATTATAAATTGGACTTGCAGTCTAGATTGAGTCTCTTGGTTCAGCTTTGCTCCGGAATATTCTTCCATAAGAATCCCCAGATGTTACAATACCTGGGGACTGTGTTCCATATATTGAGGAATGGGTGGAAAAGACAACATCAGATGCAAAAGTTATGTACTTGCCATAAAGATAGATGTGTCTTGTCTGTTCCCATCCTTCCTCAACTTCCCGCTGTCTTTACCGTTTCCATGTATTTTATAGTATTTGGCATTTTAACTCCTGGAGTGCTCTGGCTGACTTGGCCTTGATTTCTAGAGGTTTCTGTACTTCTATCCTAGGCGCTGTATACTTGCCTTTTTTTCTTGAGGGCAACTCAATCAGAAGTAGTTGGGTCAGTATGGGGGGATTATGGGTAAGAGGATGTGTCTGAGCACCAGATCCAAAGCTTGAAAAGTGGCCTATGTCTAATCCGAAGACCCATTTGTTGAGGAAGGACAGAAACAGAAAGCACAGATCTATCGTTATGGTGAGTTCATAACTTTCTTTTTCTGGAGATTTCACCATTGACTGATCATACGTCACAGTTTTAATGTCATTTCCGCCCATCTTGGTTATTAATTTTTTTTTCCAGCCCCATCTTCCTCTAACCTAGGAATATTTGTCTTCCATAAATATTTCCAGTTGTATAGTTTTTTTATTCATCTTTTCCCATGCTCTGTACAAATTTTCTTAGAATTTCTGAACTAACTCATACTGTGTACTGTCCATTTTTGTAGTCATAGGCTCCGTAAGTTTTGCAACACCCCCTCTCTTTTCTGTTGCATAAGTTGTGCTAACAGTTTTTGTGTTGTGGGTATCAAAAATACTTGCTTAACCAGATATCTTTTTAAACTCATGCATATTATCCAAATACTGTCTTATTTTCCATTTAGCACTCAACAGTTCCTCAGTTTCTTGTTCCATAAGATTCCCGTTCATCTGCAGTATTTTCCCTCTAAATAATGCCTATTAGTACTTTACCATATCTCTTTCACTCTCCATTTCTTCCTTGTTTTTTAAATTCCATTTTCATTTTGTCTAAATCCTCAGCTATCCGTTCTGAAGAAAATTGTACATTAACTAGTAATTCTATAATTGTTTTCACTACCCATTCATTAAAATCCATTCCTTTTATATAGGTAAGTAGGAAAGCACCAGTGTCTTGATTTTTTTGATTGTCCTGCATCTTTATCTTGATCATTATTTACACATGGTCTGAAATATTTATTGGACATATTTCAAAAGTTTCAATTAAATACCCATGCTGTTGTGAAGTATAGATCTGAAGTAGTTAATTTAATTTGATCATCAACCTGTGGGATGTCTTATCCGGACTGGATCTGAGATGGCAGTTTCACCAGCGGCTCCAAGCTCCTCCCCTTACCCATAACATCCCTCCATCTCCTTCCTCCCCCCAGATCTCGTTTGCCGTGACTTTGCCAAGTAGCTTGGTCTAGAGCTCCAGGCATGGTAGGCACTTTTGTAATGGTTTTTGTGGGTGTTTTGAGTCGTCGTCAGTGTAGGTAGGCTTCCTTCTCTCCCTTGCCTCCCCTTCCGTCGTTTTGCATTGTGTTCCTTTCAAAAAAAAAAAAAAAAAATTTTTCTCGTGTAAATAGTTTAGGCCTCATCTCCCATCCCCCTCCTTCCGAATGAGTGTTTGGGTTGGGTAATTTAGTTTAAACCTTGCTAGTTTAAACTTTTTGGTACCCCGTACTTCTGTGATTTGGAGATGGCAGATCAGCAGGCCAAGCTGATCTTTAGGAAATGCACAGTGTGTGGCCATAAGTTGTCCCCAGCGGATAGCCCCACTGTGTGTTGTGCGTCTGGGGGCAGTCCATCTGTCTTAGGACTGCTCTATTTGTGCAGGGTTCAACCCCAGGGCCCTAAAGGATTGTAGGGCAAAATTGATCCTTAAGGGACTTCTCCATGCTATGGAGGTGGCTGTCTATTCTTCCATTGTGGTCACGGCCGTGACCACACCTTCTACTTTGGCCACTGTCTCCTCTTCCTCCCAGGCCGGGACTCAACCTCCTGGACAAAGGTCTGTGGATAGGGACTAAAAAAAAAATAAATAAATAAATAAGAGAGAGGAGCAAGGACGAGAGAGAGACAAGGGGAGGAAGAGATCCCCAGACTGTTCGGATCTGGTGGGTCTTCCCCCTAAACAGAGAGCCTTTTCAATGCCAGCTTCTCCCATGCACCGATCACAGAGATTCTCACCGAAGCTGGAGGGAGCTTAGACTTAAGGTCTTCGTACACTGACCCTCCTGGCTGGTGTCTGTGGTCTTGTCGTGGTCCACCTGAAGTCTGTCTGAAGCACACATGGACAAAATGATGCAAAGGTTTATTTGTACCCAGATTCAGATGGGGGTCTTATCAGCCTCCTCTCCCTGCAGAGGTGGGAGCTTGCTTCCCTTTACTCCTATAACTCCTTCTCCGGTCCATCCCCCAGTATTGGAGTTCTTGGATCTGAGAGGTCCCGGAGTCAGGGAGCTGGTGCTGATGGTACCATGACACCGGCCATTCCTTTGAGCACGTCTGATCCGACTGAGTCGGACCCGAGCAGCTCTCGGAGCTGAAGCCTGGGCCTCTGATCCGAGGGGTATGGGCAATGCTGTCTGGTCAAGGCCTACTCCTCGGTATCTTGGCTCCATTGGGCTCTGCTCTGATCCCCATGCCAGATCCGGGGAAAGCAATTTCCTTCCCAGTTTCTCAGGAGGCTCGCCCTCCCTCGGCTTTTGACGTGGTGGAGAGGGTTCTCTCCAGGGGATCAAGGCCCTTGACCATCTCATCGGATTCCACACCGATCCCTCGTCTCTGGGAGCATCTTCTGCCATTTTGCCCATACAGGGACAGCCTGTGCTAGATGTGCCCCAGACGGTTTCCCTCGAGGAACCACAAGTAGTTTGCGAGACCTCTCCGGAGAGTCCCACTGAAGAGGTTCCTTGCAAACGAACGTGCGAAAGGAGGTACTTGGACTCCTCTCCAGAGTCCCTCACAGAGGTTACTGACTTGGAGGAAGGGGAAGGTTCCCCCAGATCAACCCCCCCAACGATGTCTCCTTTGGAGACCCCATGGAAATCCTGTGCCAGTGAGGGGGTTGGTCTGCCTCCCAAACCTTTCTCTGACGAGTCTGTGTTCCTGGCGGCCTTCGACTTGGGCCAGTCTACCTCTCAGGTGTCCTCCTCCCGTGGATCCCTTGGTGGACCTCGGACACTGTGGAGCCAATCCCCAGGTGCCCCAATAAGATCTTGAGCCCTCCAATAGACTGAGTTGGAACAGTGGGTCCCCTGTGGACACCATGGTGGTGGTGGCTGCCACCAAGAAAGAACTAGCCCAGGAAAGTTCTATGGTCCATCCCCCCCGACTGAGAGTCCTGGACGATGGATCGTCTAGGAAAGCAGACATATGCTTTAGCCACCTTTTCTATGAGGGTGCTGAATTATTTGTCCCACATTACTAGACTACAGTGAAACCTCGTCAAGGAGTTCACTGAGTCTCCCCCCAGAGTCCAAGTCTCCAGAGGATAAACGTACATTCTCTGCGAGAATGGCTACTCTCAAAGCAGTTACAAATGCATCCATGCTCCTCCTCTCATGCCATTGAAGGAGCAACAAAGGCTGCCGGGTCTGACATTGCCATAAGGAGACACGCCTGGCTTAGGCTTTGTCAATTCATGGAACTCTGTAAGGCATCTTTTGCGAATGCCCCTTACGATGGTTCTTCCTTGTTTGGGAAGACTGTTTGTGAGACGTTATTCCAGAGTGAGAAGGACAGGAAGACACTGTCTGCTGTCGGAATCCGCTTCTCTAACCTGCAAAGATCTTTCTCCAAGGATCAGAGAGGGCAAAAGAAGATGTGGTTCTGGAAGTGTCAGTATTCCCGGGACACTTGGGACTCACCATTCCCTAGAGGCAGAGGGGGGGTCAGGACAGACGCTTGCCCAGAGGCAGGGGGGGATTCGAGAAATTTTGGGTCTCGAGAACCGTTCTCTGACAGGTCCGTGCAACAGCCTTGAGGGGTTGTGCGACTGCTCTGCTCTGGAGGCAGTTGAGGGTTGCCTTTCATAGGTAGGTACTAGGCTATCGGCCCAAGGGCCTACGTAAGTCTAGCCAACGAGGCTCCCTGGCTTACGCCACCCAAGAAAGTTATTTTCCTGTGCCACTGTCGAGCAGAGACACAGAAGTGATCCCCAGGTTGTATTTCCTATTTCACATCCACTCAAGATTTTTCTTGATCAGTGTTAATGAAGACCTTTGCTTGACATGGATGGGTAACCTATTCGAGTATGGAAAGTCTCTGGTACAGGAATTTATCCCTCCAGCATGTCTTGTTTATTGTGGTGACAAGGTTTAGGTCCCTAGAGCGTGTAGCTTGGAGGGATTGGGATTTCATTAGGTGTAGCATGCCCAACAGCTCTGGGTTTGACATAGCTTTATATGTTAGGCAGAGATCATCTCTGAGTAGGCGATATGCTATGGAGTAAAGCTGGAGTTTTTTGAGACGGTCAGTGTAGGGCATTTGTTTGAGGCCAGTAATCCTCTGTGAGCTACTTTTGTGGCCTTTCCAGTTGCTGCAGATGTCTTGTGAGGTACATTCCAAAAGGAGCATTGTACTCTATAATGGGTCTAATGAGTGTCGGGTAGAGGGGAACAGTGACCTCTTTTTTTTTTTCCCCTGGATGAGAACCCTTTTATGATGGTGTGCCACGTAGAAGGACTTCCTGACTACTGTGGCGATGTGACCATCAAAGGAGAGACTACTGTCCACCTGAGTCCCAAGGTCTTTTATCACACATTCGGTGTTAAGTAGATTGCTGCCAATGTGGTAGTTCATGGGTACAGAGTTTTTACCAAAAGGGATGACACTGCACTTTTTGGCATTGAGCTTGAGGCCATGACTCTGACATCAGGCATCTGTCTCAGCGAGGCCCTTCTGTAGGATGTCCACATCATTTGGGGACTTGGCTGTGGCTCCTAGTTTGCAGTCATCTGCTAACTTTGTTAGCCAGAGGCCTTCTGTGTTAGCCTGTACTTAAGAAAAGTAGGTACCAAACAGGAGAGGTCCCATGACGGAACCCTGTGGTACTCCACTTGTCACTGCTTTGAGGTCAGATTTGGAGTCTGCAGCTTTTACAGTGTGGGTTCCTTCAGTGAGCCAGTTGGCAACCCATCTTGTGACATAGGGATTTATACCTAGTTTAGTGAGTTTAGTTTTAATTCCAGAATGGGGGATGGTGTCGAAAGCCTTGGCGAGGTCAAGATAGGCTGTGTGAACCACCTTACCCTCATTTATGGCTTTGATGACTGGCTCAAAGAAGTCGATCAGGTTCAGGAGGCATGATCTGCCTTTCACAAACCCGAACTGGGTGGGATCCAGAGTTTTGAGGTTACCAATGTCTTTGTTTGAGTTCCATGATGATATGTTCCATGGCCTTGCAGACCAGGCTTGTCAGGCTAATAGGTCGATAGTTCCCGGGATCAGTGGTGGCTCCCCCTTTGTGGAGTGGGATAACTGTTGCTGTGCGCCATTCAGTGGACACAAAGCCTGATGCGAGACTATTGAACATGGTGCTTAAGTGGAGAGCCAGTTTGTTCTGAAGTTCGTGTAAAAAACAGCCTGGGATGTTGTCCGGTCCCATGGATGCTGTGTTTTTGGCTTTAGAGAGTGCAGCTTTTACCTACTTAGTTGTTGATTACAGGGACTCTGCATTCTTCCTGTATAGATATAGGCCCTTTAGGGGGTGGGGGGGGGGTAAAGTTAGCACTGAACTGAACCTGTCTGCCAGGATGTTGGCAATATCAGTTGGTTCTGTAATTTTTGTGCGGTTGTGCTGCAACTCAGAGCAGATCTGGGTGTTGCCATCGAGTTTCTTGACATAGCTATAGAATGCTTTGTGGTTGTCCTTAGTGGCGATTTTGTTTTCGTAGCTAGCTTTGGAGGATCTTATAAAGGATCTCTGCTTCTTACTGAGGCTGACCAGGGAGCTCCTCCACTCATGGGATTTTACTCTCTTTTGCAGCAGTTTCTTCCTTCTGTTGTGCAGTTTGACAGGGGACACCAGATTGGCTTCCTTTTTTTGGAGGATAGTGTCTTGGTTCTGTTTGGGTTAGCATGATCCATGCACTTGTGTAAGTGCTTTCAGAGTGCATTTGTGTAGGATTCAGTAGTTGTAACTGTATTGTCCATCTGCATGGGTGTCATGAAGTTCACCACTTCTATGTTAAGAAGCATGAAGTTGGCTTCGGAGAAAATTTTTACCTTGGTTTTGTTAATGGGGGGGGGGGGGCAGGATGTGGATATCAAGGGTGATTAGCTTATGGTCGGATCGGACAAATGAGGAGTTGACTTCAGGTGTGGAACACCAGTCACTCATGTTGGTAATGACTAGGTCTAGGATATTATTGCCCCTGGTGGGGGTGTGGATAAGTGGATCCAGGGCATTGGCGTTTATGAATTCCAGAAAGCATTAAGCTAAGGAGTTGGTACATGAGTAGTTTTCCTCATTAATGGTGGGGTAGCATACCTCTCAACTGTCCCTGATTTTGACTCAAATTTTAACTCTGTCCCTCTTAATCCCTCCTAAAACTAGTGACATTTGGAGGAAAGGTAGTGAATTGCACTTAATGAATAATGACAATAATTAAAAGTTATAAACTTCTTTTACTTCAGAAAATGTGTATTAATTCATATGCTCTAATTCTATCAATGTTTCAAGTAATTAGTACTAATATTTTAAAAGTGTCCCTGATTGTCCCTGATTTTTTTTCTTGACTTGTCCCTGATTCTGTTGAAACTTGTCCCCAATTGGTTGAGAGGTCTGTGGGGTAGTTGAAGTCGCCCGTTATTAGGGTGTTTGGTTGAACCCTAATATTTTCCAGTACATCAAGAAAAAAGCAGTGGGAATCCTGGGGCATGGTGGGGGATCTGTAGCAAGCTGCAATTTGGATTACAGTTTTGCCCAGAGTTAGTTGCACTTGGATAACCTCGGATGCATTATGCTGAGCAACTAGCCTGGAGGTGTGGATTTCCTTAATGAATATGGACACACCTCCGCCTTTGGTGTTTCGGTCCGGGTTACATGGCTGAAAAGTGTGGTATGAGTTATAGCCTGGTAGTGCAGGGGTGCTCTCTGGAGCCTTGAACCAGGTCTCAGTCACTGCACACAAATATCGATGTTCTCCATTTTAAGGAGTGCCTCGAGTGAGTTCCTTTTTAAGATTTAGACTTCTAGCACTGAGTAGCATTACCCTCAGTTTATGCTTGTCTGTTCCTGTTATGGTGGTGAATTTGTTATTTGAACATTGCTTAAAAAGGGCACTATAGGGGCAGCAAGAGCCTTAGCCAGTATCCGGAATCCCAGGGGCGACAGGTGTAGGCCATATGTGGCAAAGCATCGTGGTCTGTCGACCATGTCATCCCAAGCAGACAGATACTGGATCCCCTTAGAATGACACCAGAAGCATAGCCAATTGTTGAAGTCAATCATTTTGTCCTTGTACTGCGGTATCATTCTGGGTGACGGCAGAATGCTACTCAGGGCTAGGGTTATACCTGCCTTGGCTACAAGATCGGAGAGCTCTTCCATGTCTCTTTTCATGTAGTCCAGGGAGGTATGTCTCGGGTCATTCACACCAACCTGGACAATGGCAGAGTCATATTTGTACTTGTTGTGGAGTGACCTGAGTGCGTGGGTTATGTGGCAGATCCTGGCACCCGACAGGCAGCTGACAGTAACCTTCTCCTTGTTTATCCTGGTGAGTGGGATATCACTGTGCCTGACTATAGAGTCACCTATGACTAGTGTGTTGGGTACGTTGTTTTGCCTTATTGGCTGTGGTTGAGTGGCACACTGAGTCTGTGGGCTTTGTGTCATTTGGGTTGTGTTTGGGGATGGAGGTTGCTTGCGTTTCTGCTTTGGAGGTCTCTGTTGCTTGAGCAGATTGTTATTGAGAGCCTCTGCGAATGTTTTTGTGTTACTATGTGTGGATTTTGGTGGTGTACATATAGTGAGACTATGATGTGTGGTATGGTGCAAATGTTTACCTTCTCATTACTGTCAAGTTCAGTCTTGGTTGGAGAGAGCTTTACCTCCAGTTTAGCTAGATATGTGCATCTCTCACAGGTTGTAATGTTGGGTGGTAGGAGGAGAGGGTTGTCTGTATACATCAGCCAATTTCTACATTGCCTCAAGATGCCCAGATTCATCAGATAGACAGGAGAGAACACTGGGAGCTGACCCTTGGACATGCCTGAATAAAAAAATATTTTCCTCTAGATAAGTGAGGAAAGTGAGTACAAGAGCTGTTTTTCTCTAAGCAAGTGAGAAAAGTAAGTGCAGAAACTGTTTTCTTCTAGGTAATGAGGAAGGTTGAGTGTTATAGTAATTAGTTTTACAGGACAGAAACAAGTGCCAATGCAGGCTTTCAAATCAGAAAGTTGAGAGAGATGGAAGAGATTACCCAAACGGCCAATAATTACAATTTCTGGGCCAGAACCACTCATGTGGTAGACAAGTTACCTAGTGCTTTACCACTCCCACTGATAAGCTAGAAGGCTTCCTTCCAACACAGAAAGACTTGGAGGCTCAGACGTTTACATACAGTCCTGGATACAGCAAATTTGTGTCTGGAACACTAGTTATAGGAAAGGTAGGAAACAGGTTTACAGTTTTTTTTTTTTTTTTTTTTTATATATACAGAAAAGTAGCAAAAACAGTAGTAAAATCAATTCACATGCAGTGCAAGCTAGCACACTTGAGTATGTAGCAATATTAGACCAAATACAGTTTAAAAAATTCAGTTAAATTAAAAAGGACTAAAAGCAAGTGCAGAAAGAGTTTATTATGTAGAATGTGGTAAAGAGCTGGGACTGGGGGGAGTGTCTCAGATCAAATCTACAGTGGGGCGGGCAACTGCAAAAGCCACCAAATTTAAGCTACAAGCCAGAAATAAGGAGGGTGGGTGGGACAAAACAGTTTCAACAGAGATTTAAGCAACAATTAACAGTACAAACTCTAAAACCAAAAAATATACTCAGCTCTGTATATTTGCAGATAGATTGGAAGGCAGTCTCTCAGAACACAGGTTCTAGCAATTAAATGCAGGCTGTTACTAAAAGGTCTAATTTTATGCAAGTGACCCTTGAGTTAGATAACACACAAGCTGTAAAATCCAGTTATACCAAATGAAGACACGGCAGAAAATAGGGGGTGGGGAAAACAGTTTCAACAGAGATCTAAGCATCAACTAACAGTACAAACTCTCGATGCACCTGACGGCATGGGAGTCCGTGTTATCAGACCGTTGGGTGCTTCAGAATAATATTCAGAGGGAATACAGTCCCCTTTCTAACTTTTCCCATTCCACCAAAACACCTCCTGGACGTTCCACCCACGCAAAGGGAGGCAGCAGTGCTAGAAATAAGCTGCTAAGGAAACGAGTCATCCAGCCCATCCCCCTAGATCAGTCTGGATCCGGCATGAATTCCAGGTTCTTTCTGGTGCCAAAAAGACTGGGTATCTAAGGCCCATTCTGAACCTTTCCACTCTGTCAGTTGCCAAGGAGAAGTTCTGGATGGTCACTCTACAATCCATCCTGCCTTACCTGCAGGAGGAACGACTGGATGTGCTCACTAGATCTCCAGGACTTGTACGATCACATCAAAATGCACAGACGCTCCAGGAGGTTCCTCCGCTTTTGGATAGGGGCCAATCGCCATTAATTCCGAGCCCTACCCTTCAGTCTCACCACAGCCCCTAGTGTGTTCACCAAGGTTATGGCAGGTAGTAGCGGCTCACCTGAGGCTTCAGGGGATACAGGTCTACCCGTACCTGGATGATTGGCTCCTCGCCGCTCTTACCAGGTGTCTACTTTGTCAGGCCAGAGACTATTTCCTGAAATTGTTAGACTTGCTGAGCATCACAATCAACATATCCAAGTCTCCTCTAGACCATGTTCAGGTCTTAGACTGTATAGGAGCAAGAATCAGTACTTTTCAAGCCAATGTCTTTCTAACTCCAGAAAGAGTCAGAAACTTACGACTTCATGTATCTGTGATCCTTCAGTCTTATCTTCCTCCAGCCGGGGTGGTTTTAAAAGCCTTAGGTTCCATGGCAGCCACCATTACTCTTCTTCCCTGTGCTCGTTTTCATATCAGAGTTCCGCAGTGGACACTAGAAGTTCAGTGGTCCTTTTTAGATCCACCGTTGATGCATCCTATTCACATAAGGAACCTGTGCAGGAAGTTCCTCCTATGGCGGATATGTTCCCCGGAGCTAGTAGAGGGGCATCCATTTATTGGCAGCCCCTCTTCAAGCCATGGTGACTACGGATGCCTCCCAACTAGGGTGAGGGGGGCATTGCTCGGGCAGGACAGTCCAAGGCACATGGTCTCTGAATGAAACCAAACTGCATATCAATGTTCTAGAGATGTGGGCAGTCTTATTAGCGTTGCTGTCCCTTCATGCTTTTCTTCCTCTCTAAATGATTACAGTTCAGACAGACAATATATGTCAGTGGTCTGGTATATCAACAAGCAGGGGGAGGAGCCAGGTCTTACCCCCTTTGTCACGAGGCCATGAGTATGTCGGAATGGGTGATCTCCACCAGCCATTTTGTGGTAGCAATGCACATTCTGGGTCTGTCCAACATACTGGCGGGAAAAATGAGCAAGACTATTCTAATGCCTTTTGAGTGGTCTCTGAATCCTTCTGTAGCAGAGCAGATCTTCCTCGAGTGGGGTCGGCCTTGCTGCAATCTCTTTGCATCTCCTTCCAAAGCAAAGTGCGAGTTCTTCGCACTGATCCCCCCACGGGGGGAATCCCCCAGGGATGCTCTGGTCCATACTTGGGCTTTTCGGTCTTTTGTATGCTTATCCCCCTTCACCTCTCATGGCAAAACTTTTACAGAAGGCTCGCCAGTTGAGGAGCAGAATCATCCTCATTGCCCCATTCTAGCCTCGCCAATTCTGGTTTCCCTGTCTTTGGTCTCATCTGGTAGTTCCTCCTTGGATCCGATACTGGATCTCATTTCGCACCCTTGGAGGTGCCTTCATCCAGACCTGGGCAACCTGAAGCTCACGGCTTGGCTGCTCCAGTTCCCTTGATTGCTAGGACACCCGGTATGTCTTCCCCGGTCAAGTCTGTTTTGGTGGCAGCTCATAAATCGTCCACCAGAAAAATTTACTGTAGCGAATGGAAGCGGTTTTCTGTCTGGGCTTCTCAGAGGGATTTGGACGGTTTCACAGCACCTATTCCAGCGGTCCTTGAATTCTTGGCATACATTTTTCAGCAGGGTGCGATTTCATCTACAGTGAAAGTTCAACTGGCGGCCATTTCCAATTTTCATGTAGGTGAGAGCATGGCATTTTTAGCTTCCCCCAGACTTTGCAAAACCTTTATTAAAGGTACCTTCTTTTAAGACCCCCGGTTAAGGATCCTACCCCTCCTTGGGACCTTACCCTAGTTTTGCAAGCTTTGGTTGCCCTACCCTTTGAGCCTACTGCTTCTGTGGATTTTAAATTTTTATCCTGGGAGATGGCCTTTTTACTGGCTATTACCTTGGCTAGGAGAGTGTCAGGACTCCAAGCATTATCTGTAAAACTTCCATATATGATTTTTCATAAAGGCAGGGTTTCACTTCGTACTAATCCTTTTCTACCTAAAGTGGCCTCGGAAATCAGTCAATTTACCCATCTTCTTTCCAAATTTTCAGAACAGGGGTGAATATCAATTGCATTTGTTAGACGTGCATAGACAGCTACGTTTCTACTTACACATGGCTAAAGCCCATCACAAGTCTGACCAGTTTTTTGTGTCCTTTGCTACTCCCTTTCTGGGCAAACCGGTTTCTAAGGTAACTGTTGCCAGATGGATTTCCCTCTGCATCCTTCAGGTTTACAAAGATAAAAATGTCTCTTCCCGATAGTATAAATGCCCATTTTACCAGGTCCATGGCTACGTCAGATGCCTTTTGGTGTAGAGTGTCCTTGGGTGATATTTGTTCAGTGGCTACTTAGTCCTCGTCTCATACTTTTATTTCTCATTATAAACTGGACATGGCTTCCAGAGGGAGAGCATCCTTTGGCTCCGTGGTGCTCCGAAATAACCTTCTATGAGGACCACCGAGGGTTTTTTTTGTGTTTTGGTAGCTGGGGACTCTGTCCCACAGGTTGATGATCAAATGAAGTTAACTACTTCAGATAAAGTTATGTACTCACCATAGGGTTCCATCTGAGTAGTTAGACTTCATTGGTCATCATCCATCCTTCCCCCTGACCTTCTCTTGGTGCTTTCTGCTTTGACAGACAGGAGTGAGCACCCTTGCGGCTCTCCTGTTTTTCTTTGTTTGTGAAGGTTTTTGGATTGGGTTCATGTTAGGGGTCTAGCAAACTCGATATGCGGGAAGGAAGGAGATGTAGGGGTGTTATGGGTAAGGAGTGCATCTGTTTTATTCCGTTCAATGCGGCAGACTTCATTCATTTTCATGAGCTACTTATTGCTTCTCCTTTAAGTACTAATTTTAGTTCTTGTTCGTATGGATTCCTTAGGCTGCAATGTTCAGTCATTTGCTGATTTAATTGCCTGATACTGCTGACATTGCTTTAGCCGTTGCAAAGCTCTGTTGGATTTTAAAAAATGGCTGTTTTCCCAGTGGTATAACATAACTCATCAAATACTGGGGAGTTATCATTTTATAGTATTTTATTGTGTGTACTTCCACATATATGAATAGCACCAAGGTAACCACTGTAATTTGATACACACACGTGATAGTTCACTTCAACCATTTCCCAGTAGCAGCCTAGGATCCCAGCACCATGCTGCTTAAATTTAGCCTTTAACTTGTGAAAGTATGTACACCAGATACACTACAGTGTGGGGGGATGGAAAGTGCATTCCTACTTTTAACATCACCGGCATTAACAGTCACCGATAAGACCAACCCCTAACCTTTAAAGTATCTCTGCATAATATGCAGAACTACTTTACAGTGTGAAATGCATTTCACTTCCAAAATATTAATAAGAGAAAAAATTACTTGGTTATATCTTTAGTTACTTCATTATCCTTCTAAACATTAATGACAAAGTGGGAAGTTAAAATGTACAAATCCTGTCACCAGTTTAAAATAGTCCACATACTTCCAGTCCTTTCTATTTTTATTCTCATTCCCCTCCACTTCTCTCAGAAGCCTAATTCTCCTGTCTTAGCTGCATCTTATGAAAATGTCAGTCTACAGTTCATGTTTTTGTTTTGTACTTCCAGACTCCTGATGGCCTTCCTCATCTGTATCATCCAACACTAGTCTCTGGTTCACGTCCAAGTTATTTGTTTTTTTCTTGTGAGCTGTGATGTTTTTCTGTTCTCAGTCATTTTCTTTGGAATACTGGAAAAGATTTTATTGGCAAATTATGTCTGCAGGCTCTGCCATTGTCAGTAGAAAGAGAGAAAGAATCCTTTTCAATTTTGCTGGCTCAGTTTTTGATGGGTAAACACTATTTCCTACTTCTGCATGCAAGAATGTCTTTGTTCCTACTGGAATAATACAACATTTTGAGTGCATAAGATATAGCAGTTTGAATCTCACGTCTGCCTCTAGACTTCCTCTGATTGCAAGGATAAACTATATCCGCTTCTGCTTGGTGTACAATGAGTAATCATTTTTCATGAAACACTCTGATGTCCCCAACCGGTAATACATTACCTTTCTTCCTCAGTTTTATCAGGAGCATCATCTTCTGCTAGTATGATTGCATTTTTACTACTGTGGGTCTTGGTTTCTTTCCCATGACCAATTTTGAAGTGTAGACACAGTGTGCTGTTTCTGTTATCAAATCCTACTTATTTGTTCTTTTGTAAAATGAACACAGTCCATTCCAGTTTCTCTGGTACAGCAGAAGACCTCAGGTTTTCTCTGCATGCTCTGTCTGCTAGCTCTGCTATTTTTTTGAAATGGTTCTCAAGAAGCCTCAGGTTCAGTCATTCTTTCCTTCATTTCATTCTCCGATATTCAGATCAGCTGATTAAATTGAAGATATCTATTTAAAGCTTCTTTTAGTCTTTCTAGCCTTTTGTCTTTAGACTGTTGTGCATTTCTCCAGTGTCTCATTTATTTTAAAAATCTGTGAATGCATTTGATTTATTATTTCGCCTAAATTACTGGAAGCCATCTCCTGTATTGAGGGTGAAGCCTGATCTGCTTTTTGATAATCAGCTGCAAGGCATTTACTCACCAGAAATTTTTATTTTCCCTTTTCTAGTTGATTTTCTCTTAGTTTCTCCAGTTTTCTTCATTGCTGACATCCAGCCAGTGAATCAATTAACCAGTAACAGAATTTTACCCAAGTAAATGGATTTTGTTGACTGCTTTTCAACCGTCTGTGCTGTCTGCTGCACCGATTTCTTTGGTGCTGACCATAACATCGGTTCCTCCCATTTTGACACCCAAAGCCCAAGAAACGAAGGAGTTGCCCTTAAGTAACATGCCACAATCCCTGGATTCTCCTTTGGTAGATCCTTTTGTGGATCACCCCCCCAAGCCCATTCTTGGAGAGGCGTCCTCCCTGGTCTCCCTCCATTTTCTCTGGGCAATCCACCAGACGCTTAACAGAATCAGATATAATGAGGATGGTGGACCAGCTCCTTGCAGCAAGGGGATGGTCTTTGGCTTGGGTTCCTAGTGCCATCGCCGCTGGAACAGAGTCCACATCCACCCCAGTGCTGCTGCTTCCTCCTCAAACTCCCACTGAGACTTCTGAGCCTCTGGTGTCAACAGTTCTGGTGTCAACTATTTTGGTGCTGGTTAGAGCTCCTTCTCTGGCACCATTAGCTACCCTGAGTGTCTCAGGTGTGTTGGACTTGGAGACCTCCCAGGACTATAGCTTCATTGCGGGTTCTGGGGGAATGGTTTCATCCTCATTTTTTTCGGAGCCATCCATGCCCCTTGGTGCCTCTGCTTTTGTAAGCTTGGCCCTGGCTTCAGAGGAGCCCTCCTCAGTGCAGGGTAGGACCACGGTTCCGAAGGAGTGTTTTTTTGGTTCGGGGCTCCCATCCCTCTGGAGGGGGGCCTGCGTCCAGGCCATGTAGAAGGTATTCTCCATTGTGGGCAGTCGTTGCCTACCCCGTCGACATCTGATCTTTTCTCTCAATCTGAGCTTCCTCCAGCCTCTTCCCTGGGCAGAGAGTACAGAAGGCTCAAGATTTAACCACTGTGGTTATGTCCTCTTCTGATGCCTCCTCAGAGCACCCCATCGAAGAGGTCCCTGCGAAGAGAAAGTGCAAGAGGAAGCACTTGGACTCCCCTGAGGAGTAATTCATGGAAGCACTTGGACTCCCCTTCATTTATTTATTTATTGGCATTTGTTTACCGGGAGAGTCCACTGGGCCAGGAAAGCCCATTTTCAGCGGAGGCCTGGGGAAAAACATTCCAATTGCAAGTAAGTCAATTACATAATATATACATTTACAAAATGAAGATTATGTAATATTTAAAAAGTAACAAGATAAAGTTAGAGAGCAATTTCACAAAACAATAAGTTTCCCAAATATTTCATATGCAAACGTTATATTAACAGTTTCAGAGAGTGTTAAGAAAATGGGATAAGGCTAAATAGGAAACAGCTAATCAGTGTGTAGGTAGGCATATTATGAAAAGTATGAAAAGAAACAGCAGATTAGAATTCCTGGAGGTTACATAAGACAAAAGTTATGCAAAAGTTTCAGAGACAATTTCATTTAACAGATATATTTCATATGGGTAGCACAACCAGTTATGAGTCTAGAGAAGATGTAAGTGATATGAAATGCACAGTATGGGGTATTGCTTATGGAGCCATTAATCAAATTATTTGGGTATTGTAAGTGGAGTATAGAAAGAGATGTTAATTTAAGGTAGCTGAATTACAGTAAGGAAGAGATAGGCGGGGGGGGGGGGGTTTATAGAGAAGTATCAATAGCTAGAGAGAGGAGAGAATGTGGAAGATTTAAAGAGAAGGCAGGGGAATACATGGAGCAGTGGGTGAGTTTGAGGCAAAAGAATGAGTAAATATAAAACTTTGTGGAGGTACAGAGAGTGAGGTTAGCATGGGCTAGAGTAATTTAATGGCAATGTTAGTACAGTCTAGAGTAAGATGTTTAATTGTAAGTTAGGTGAATTAAGTAATGGCAGAGTGAGTAGTGGAACAGTTACATGTCCCTTTAGATAGAAAATGGTTGTATAGTTCCCTTTTAAATGTGGAAGAGCATTGTTGCAAACCGATACAAGGAGGAAAGTTATTCCATACTTTGGTAATTGTCCAGGAGACAATAACTGGCCTGCAGGTAGGTTGGCTTTATGGACATGGAGATGGTATTGGTGTTCAGATTGTAGGGAACTAGCAGGGTTATAGAGTGTCAATAAGGACCTGAGGAAGTACTTGGACTCCCCTGAGGAGTCATTTATGGAAGATACTGATTTTCATAGAGAAAGGTTCCCCCAAATCTCCCCATAACTGTTTCCTTTGGGGACATCCAAGAAATCTTGAAACAAAGGAGTGGCTAGACTTCCATTCAGTCTTACTCAGAGGAATCCGTATATCTTGAGGCTTTCTGTGCCCAGCCCTCCACCTTTTGGATTTCTCTACCTGCTGTCTATCTCATCAAGCTGATCACTCAGCGGGCATGGAAGTTGCCTGATGCTATCAAGCTGATCCCTAAGAGACCAGACCACATATTTCCATCCCCTAAGGATCAACCACACTGAGCTAAGGGAATTCCAGTAGATGCCATGGTTATAGCAGCAGCCACTAAGAAGAAATTCGCCGACAAAAGTCCTACTATCCATCCCCCTAATAAAGAATCTAGGGCTATGGATAGATATGGTAAGCACATATACTCTTAATCGACCTTTGCAATTAGGTCCTTGAATTACATGGCACATTTTACCAGATTACAAAAGGGATCTGATAAGAGAACTTTCAGATACCCTTTCAGGAGCGGTAGCTGAAGGAGTCAGAGACTAAGTAACTTCTCAGCTAGCAACCCTAGAATCGATATCCAATTCATCCATGAGGCTAATTGCATATGTCTCCGAAGGGATGACGAGTGCTGCGGGCTCAGGCGTAGCCATCAGGAGATATGCCGAGATGCGCTTATGTGAGATTGCAGTGCCATTTAGTAGTCTTTTGTTAATGCTCCATTTGACGGAACATCCCTATTTGGTCGCAAAGTTAGAGACTAGCCAGATGTGAGAAGGATGGGAAGAGTCTGCTGTAGGCGTACACTTTTCCACTCTACACTGGCCTTGTTCCGGGAACCAGCAGAGTGGGAGGCTATGGTTTAAAAACTCCAAAGAGCCTTTCCAGGACACACATGACAATGACTTCTCCAGGTAAGAGGGGGAGGTAATAGAAGACACCGAGGAAGAGGCAGAGGGGGCCCGCAGAATCAGGGTTCCAGGGAATATTTCTCTGGGAACTTGTATCAGTGTTCCTGAAAGGAAGCTTGATTACCGCCCTCTGGAGGCAGTCGGGGGGGTGATTATCCCTGCAACAGCATGCCTGGCTAATGAGAAGGAAGGACCTTTGGGTGCAGAGGATTATAACCAGAGGTTACAGTGTTCCTTTTCTAGTTCAGCCAAAGCCTACCACCAGAATCCCAGCTTGGGCTTTTCACCCAGTCACAGGGAAGCAGAAGTCTTAGAAATTGAAAAACTGCTTGACGAGAGTCATGCAAACAGCCCCTCCAGACCAAATTGGACCCAGGATTTACTCAAGGTTCTTTTTAGTCCCAAAGAAGGGGACTTGAGATCAATCTGGGATCTCAGCAAGCTGAACAAATCAGTTTGACAAACCAAATTTCGGATGGTCATGGTTCATTCTTTCCTTCCCTTTTTGGGAAAGATGATGGGGTGTGCTCTACAGATCTTCAGGATGTGTATTATCACTTAAAAATGGACAAACTGTCCAGGAGATACTTGTGCTTCTGGCTGGGAGACAGTCACTATCAACTTAGAGCACTGCCCTTTGGTCTCACCACAGCTCCTAGGATGTTCACCAAATGCATGGCAGTGGTGGCAACTCATCTCAGACTGCAAGGATTCCAAGTGTTTCCATATCTTAATGACTGGCTCCTTACTGCTGTCACCAGGTGTCTTCTCGAGGAGGCTCGAGATTATTCTCTCCAGCTCTGTTCTGTTCTAGGCATTACTGTAAACTACAAAAGTCCAAGTTAGAGCCATGTTAACAGAGTTCATCAGAGCAAGGATAAACACGACCATGAGTATTACTTCCCTACCCTTAGAAAGACCACAAAGAATAAAAGGCCAAGTCAGCCAGATTGTCCACAACAAGTGCCAGCAAGGCTTCTCCTACAAGCCCTAGAGTCTATGGCAGCTTCTATCACTCTAGTCCCAACAGCGAGATGTCCTATGCGAATCCTTAAGTGGCTTCTAGCATCTCAATGGTGGATGTTAGACCAGCCAGTGTCTCATTTGATCAGTGCTGCCAACCGATGCAAGCAGGATCTACAGTGGTGGCTTCACTCGGAGACTTTGATGGGCTGTCCCCTTGCCTTCTCTCAGCCCCAAGCCATAGCGACCACGGATGCATCCTGGATAGGATGGGGGCCGCATTATCTGGGAAAGACGGTCAGTCCAAGGCACTTGGTCCCCTCTGGAAGCCAATTTGCATATCAGTGTCCTAGAGATGAAGGCAGTGCTGTTAGTGTTGCAAACATTCTATCTAGTCCTCTCCTCGGTGACGATTGTAGTCCAAACAGACAACATAGCAGTAGTGTGGTACATCAACAAACAAGGGGGAACAAGGTCCTGTCCCCTTTGTCAGGAAGCTCTGAGTTTGGCAATGAGTGATTTCATCGTACCGCTTTCTCATTGCAATGCACATTCTGGAGAGCTCCAACGTGATTGCAAACAGATTGAGCAGATGTATCCTAAAGCCTCATGAGTGATCTCTCAATCCAACAGTGGTGTAAAAGATATTTCGCTAATGTGGCCAGTCTTGCTGCGACCTGTTAACCTCCACTCTGAACAAGTGCAGCAACTACTTTGCCCTGATCCCCCACTGGGAGAATCACTGAGAGATGCTCTTCTCCAGAATTGCCCTCCCCCATCTACTCTTTGCATGTCCTTTGATTCCTTATATCCCAGTTTCTAAAGAAAGCCATCAGGTCGAAGAACAAGATTATCCTCATTGCCCCATTCCAGCCTCGACAAATCTGTTTTCCCTTTCTTCAGCCTCATCTAGTTCAGAAACCTTTAAACTTGGATCCATCTCTGGACCTATTGTCCTATCTGAACGGCTTGGTTCACCCGAATCTACAGAATCTGATGCTCACCGCATGGCTTTTCCAATTCCTATGATTGTCGGGCATTCCTCTTAGTTCAGCAGCTCAATGAATTGTTTTGGCTAGTCACAAACCCTCCACAAGAAAATTGTATCTGAGCAAATGGCACATACTTCTCTGTGGATGTCTAAATCTAATATTGATCCATATTTACCTCCAGTCGATAAGATTCTAGACTTCTTGACATTACTTTTTGAAGCGGGGACCTCAGCGTCTGCTATTAGAGACCATCTAGCTGCTATCTGTAATTTTCACTTGGGTCTGAATGGCTCGTCTTTGATGACCCATAAACTTTGCAAAGCCTTTTTGAAGGGATCCATGATGCTCAGGCCTCCATATAAGGAACCATCAGCACCTTGGGACCTAAATTTAGTTCTCCAAGCCTCAGTTTTATTCCCCCTTTTGAACCTTCAGACAAATGTGACGTAAAATTCCTCTCTCGGAAAACATTGTTTCTGGTGGCCATCACCTCAGCCAGGAGAATTTCAGAGATTCAAGATTTATTCTGTAAATCTCCTTATATAATTTTTCATAAAGGCAGCATCTCCTTGAGAACAAATCCCTCATTTCTGCCTAAAGTAGTTTCTGAATCCAGCCTTAACCAGACTGTTCAACTTCCAGTTTTCTTCCCCAGTTATGCTAACAAAGGAGAATATTATCTCCATTTATTAGATGTACACAGACAACTTCACTTCTGTTTACACAGGATAAAAGAGTTCAGAAAGTCAGATCAGTTGTTTATCCTTTTCTTCAGTAGCAAAAGGGAAAACCATGTCCAAGGTTACCCTAGCTAAGTGGATTAAAGACTGTGATACCTTTGTTTATAACAAAAGCAGATTACTTCTACAAAGACCTGTAGAGGCACACTTCACCAGAGCAGTAGCCGCATCTGCAGTGATGTCCTTCAAGGATGCATCTGCAGTCCTTACATATGGGTTGTCCTGCCTCAGGCAGCCCTTCGGTCGGCCGGATTCCAAAGTCTTGGTCCGGCGTCGGCTGATGTCGCCCTTTTCCCCGACGTCATAGCGCCTGGGGTATAAAAGTGTCAGCCGACGCCATGTTCCTCAGTCTTTCTTGCCGTGAGGTGCCTGAAGCAGAAGCAGTTCGCAAGTGCCGGTCGGCCAGCTCCTGTGATTTCAGCTACCGAAGACTTCAAAAAAGCTAAGTACCCCGTTGGGGACTCTTTCTTGCCTCAGCCGATGTCAGATCAAACGGTTAAAGTTAATAATTGTTCATCTTGTGGGAAACAAATACCTCATAAGGATTTCCACTCTTACTGCTTACCCTGCCTAGGCCCAGACCACGACGTCTCGGCCTGTTCAGCCTGTGCTTCCTTCAATAAACGCACTCTTAGGTGTCTGGCAGAGTTTGCAGAGGAATTTTTTGGGGACAATTTTTGTTATATCATGCCGTCAGAGCTTCCGACAGCACATTTACCCAAAAAACGAAAGGATAAGGACCGACGCACGCGGTCTGCGGTTTCGGCCGACTCCACGCCTAGGCCTACCGCGAGTGTCTCTGTCTCCGCGAGTGTCTCGGTCTCTTCTGAAGCCGAATATCTACCGCTTCAGACCGACGACTCCGCACAACCGGTAACTTCGGTACCGGAGGCCACTCCGGAGTTGGTCATAGAATTTCCGTCTGAAACCGGTGCTCAGGAAATATCCGACACCATTTCTGTTGATAAATCTACCCCAGCACGTGGGGCAGCCAGGCCTCCTGTATGCATGTCCATTAAGGCCTTTACATGGGCTAAAGCTGCTAAACAGCCAAAATCTCTCCCTCCCAAGGCTATTCCTCAGGGATCCACTACCAGTTCACAAATCTTAACCTTGGCTGAGGACCTTATTTCCTTAATCAGGGGCTCTCAGCCACATCCAGACAGGGGCTCTCAACCTCCTCCAGGCAAAAGGCCCAGGGTTGGGCAGTCAGATCCCCAGTCTTCTGATGAGGCCTCAGATGACTCTGTCCTTTCGGACTACCAGGAGGAGGCCCTTCCGGCCTACGAGGATTCTGATGCAGAGGAATCTATTCCCTCGGCCTCCCCACCCGAAGAGTTTTCCTTTGGGGAGACCCTTCACTCCATGAGAGAGCATTTCAAATGGCAAGGCCAGGAATCCTCTGATTCCAGAAAGAGGTTAAGGACTTTTTTGCATTTACCTCAGCATAGACCTTTGGCTATCCCTCCTGTTTTGAATGTTATAGAAGATGTGTACTCTGAGTCTAGTATTTCCCCTGACTCCCTTCCTCCGGCCCCTGTCAAACCTGACAGGGACTACAGGGTCCCGGACTCACATCTATACCTTTACAAGGGCCACTCTGCTGACCCAGAAACTATTTCCCAGGGCCCTAAAGGGGTTACAACTACCACTGCCAAGAATCCATTTCCTTCTGAAAGGGAATCCAGGGCTTTAGAGAGATGGGGTAAAAAAGTGTATACTTTTTCCACTCTTTCTATGAGAGCATTAAATTGTCAATTCCATATGATACAGTATCAAGAGTATCTGTTAGATGAATTGCATAAAAAAACTATCCTCACCTGAACCCCTAGACCGCAAGGCCCTTCAGGATCTGGTGCATAACTCTCAACAGGTTAGCAACCATTTCCTACAGTGTGGTTATGATGCATTGGAAGCTTCATGTAGGTCAGCAATGACAGGTGCAGTCGTACGTAGACATGCTTGGCTGAAGGAACAAACACTGCCAGATCATGTTAAAGCAAAGCTTCTGGATGCACCACTGGAAAAACAAAAGTTATTTGGTTCCACGGCTCAAGAGGTCTTAAAGAAATTTGAAGAAAAGGCTAAATCAGTTCAAACAGTCAAAGATTTTCTCCAGGTCCAACCACCAAGATTCAGCAGAAATTGGCCTTCTAAGAATTGGTCCTTTCCGGACACAGACAGATTTCAGAGAGGGAAAAACAGGCGTGGCAGAGGTAGAGGGCAAGCTTGAGGCTCCTACAGAGGACGTCAATGGCAGCCTCCCCCAGAGAGGTAGTGCAGGACCTACATCTCTACTGCACAAGGACAAACTCAATGACTTGACTTTGACTCCGCCAACCAGGGCTCAATTGGAAGCACCTTTGGGCGGAAAGCTATCTTTATTCTCAGAAAATTGGCACAGTATTACAAAGGACAAATGGATACTGCAAATAATAGACAAAGGATACAGATTCCATTTTCATACATTACCAAAAAGACAAGGCATGCCAAACCTGCCACCAAATCAAAGGGCAGAGGCTTTCATGCAAATTTCCAAACTACTACAAATGAAGGCAATAGAAAAGGTCCCTTTCACAGAACAAGACCAAGGATTTTATTCGACTATTCCTTGTTCCAAGAAAAGAAAAGCAATGGAGGCCTATTCTAGACTTGTCCGCACTGAATACTTATCTCATCGTGCCAAAATTCAAAATGCTGACCTTACAGCAGCTCCTTCCCATGCTGGGCAAGGGGTCCTGGCTGGTAACTCTAGACCTCAAGGAGGCATACCTGCATATCCCTATCAGACAAAGTTGCAGAAGACACCTCAGATTTCTTGCAGGTTCAGAGCATTATCAAGTCTCAGCATTGCCCTTTGGCTTATCTACTGCGCCCAGAGTATTCACGAAATGCCTGGCATCAGTAATTGCACATTGCAGACTTCAGGGGATTCAAATATACCCATACCTGGACGACTGCCTTATACAAGTGGACAGCCAACAAATATTGTTAAAACACTTGAGCTATGCCATCCGCCTACTACAGGCCTTGGGATACACAGTCAACTTTCAGAAATCAAGACTTGTTCCATCCCAAAGAATAATTTTTCTGGGTGTAAAGCTGGATACAAACACCCAAATGGCTCTTCTCACAGAAGAAAAACAAGAACAATTACCGGATTATTTCAAAAATCTGACAACACAAACCCAGCTGACTGCAAGGAAAATCCTGCAGGCCCTGGGTTTCATGGCATCTTGCATTCTGCTGATTCCACAAGCAAGGCTGCATATGAGGAAACTGCAATGGTACCTAAGGAGTCTATGGTCTCAACACAGTCACAGCCTAGAAGCCTTGATCCCCCTCATTCCATGCCTTCAAAAGGAATTTCTTTGGTGGGCACAAGCAAGTCAGTCAAACATGGGCCTACCTTTCAGCAAGCCTCATATCAGCCAAACCATTACAACGGACGCCTCAGACCATGGATGGGGAGCGCACATGAAGGGCAGATGTATTCAGGGGCAGTGGACTCAAAAGGAATTGTGCCTGCACATCAACCAAAAGGAAATGCTGGCAGTGATACATTCAATCGAGGCCTTCAAACATTTCCTGCATCAAGGTCACCTGCTAATAAAGACAGACAATACCACAGTTATGTGGTACATAAACAAGCAAGGAGGTACCTATTCCTACCCTCTTTGCAGGCTGGCAATGAATCTTTGGGAACTTTCCCTAAAACTCAATATACAACTGCATTCCCAGTTCGTACCAGGAAAAGAAAATGTACTGGCGGACAGCCTAAGCAGAAACACCATGGATCCACACGAATGGATGTTGCATCCAGACATTTTTCTTCAGATAACACAATCTTGGGGAAGGCTGGACATAGATCTTTTTTCCTCCCCCCACAACCATCACCTGAAGAAATTCTGCACAAGGACATACCATCCTCAAGCATGGAAGGTGGACGCCCTATCCTTCAGCTGGAATGCTCTAATAGTATATGCATTCCCACCTCTTCCGTTAATGAACAAGGTCTTACTGAAGATCAGGACAGAATAACCAAAAGTGATTCTGATAGCTCCAGACTGGCCAAGACAACACTGGTACCCACTGTTAAAGAGCATGACACGCACGAACCTGTGGCCCCTACCACAATGGCCACTTCTTCTGACACAGCACAACTACAAAACTCTGCACTCCAGCCTGAAAACCTTGCAACTGACAGCCTGGAAAATACATTGACTCCTCACCAGGATAAACTATCCAAAAGGGTAAAGGATATCATCATGGAAGCTCGGCGGCCTTCCACAAGAAAGGCATATTCAGCAAAATGGAAAAGATTTCGAACCTGGAGCACCACACAGGGTCAGGATCCGACAGTGATGAGCATCCCACATATCCTTGAATACTTGGCTGAAATGCTCCATAATGACCTTTCTTTACTCATCCATAAAAATTCATGCTTCAGCTATTTCAGCAGAGTACAACACTGATCCACCTGTTTTTTCTCATCCTCTGCTAAGGCAGTTTCTAAGAGGGATAAAAAACATCAACCTTCCAAGGACACCACCAGTGCCTACATGGGACCTTAACTTCATGTTGGAAAAATTAACGCTACCCCCATTTGAACTAGCAGCATCTTCAGAACTACAATTCCTGTCTTGGAAGACTGCCTTCCTTCTGGCCATAACCTCAGCAAGAAGAGTATCTGAGTTACAGGCCCTCATGGCAGTACAACCATTTCTCATTTTCCATAAGGACAGAGTCTCTTTGAGAACCAATCCTTCATTCATGCCAAAGGTGGTATCCAGGGTCTCACTGAACCAAGCTATCCACCTGCCTACTTTCTTTCCAAATCCACAAAATAAAGGAGAGAAACTTCTGTATACCCTGGACATTCACAGACAGTTGCGTTACTACTTGGACAGAACTAAGACTTACAGAAAAACTGACCAACTGTTTGTAGCATACGCTGCTGGTGTACAAGGAAGAGCAATTTCCAAAAAACAGTTTCAAAATGGATAGGAAATTGCATTCGATTCTGTTACTCTTTTCATGGGAAAGCTGTGCCAGCTACCATCAGACCTCATTCCACCAGAGCAACAGCCACCTCCACAGCCTTCTTAAGAGGGGTGGCTACAAAGGACATTTTAGAAGCTCCTACATGGAGCTCTGTGCATACATTTTCCAAGCATTACAACCTGCCTTTATATTCCAGATCCAGAGCAGGCTTTGCTACTGCAGTCCTGCAGGGCATGTTAGCTACACCATCCTTCTCTTGGGTCCTACCACCCCCAGCTTGGCTATAGTATTCTACCCATATGTAAGGACTGCAGATGCATCCTTGAAGGACATAGTACAGTTTTGTACCTACCATAAATGTAGATGTCCGATAGTATGCATCTGCAGTCAGGTTTTCCCTCCCTCCTACCCCTCTGTGGTATTCTTTGGGTACCTATCCCTCTTTTTAGCTAAAAACTTATTCACTAGCATTCCAAACGAGTTTGGTGTGGATGCAGTTAGGGATTGTCTAGTTGAATTGAGTGATTTAGATAATACAGATCAGCTGACGATCTGTACCCTCTTGGACTTAACTTTGAGTAACAACGTTTTCTTATTTCAAGACAGGATGTTTAGGCAAACATGGGGGGTGGCAATGGGCAACCCCTGTGCTAATGCCTATGCTAATCTGGCTGTATATGTATGGGAGAAAACGCATGTTTTTAATGATCCGAGATTTAGAGCTAATGTTACCTTATACAGGCGTTTTGTCGATGATATCCTCCTTTTTTGGAATGGAGGTGTCGAGTCCCTAAATGAATTTGTGGACTATATGAGTTCGACTACGACATTTTTGGATTTCACCTATGAGCATTCATTTACTGAGGTGAATTACCTTGATGTCACCATCTATAAGAATGCCATGAATGAAATTACTACCTCTTTATATAGGAAACCATGTTGGAGGAATGGCATACTCCATTTTGGAAGCATGCATCCTAGATACATTTTCCCCAACGTGGTAAAAAATCAAATGTCGAGAATAATGAGACTCTGTAACACAGACAGCAATAAGAATTGGCTTTTGGAATTTCAGGCCAAATGTTTTTTAGAAAGGGGATATCCTTCTCAGTTGGTTTTAGAGTATAGAAATAGTACCACCTCGAATGATGAAACATCCCCTAAGAGTGGGTTCATCAGTGGACATTCAGCAAATGGTATTAAGTCCAACACTAGGAACAGGGTTTACTATGATATTAAACATACAAATGATATAGGGTACATTAAAGATATTATTTTTAGAAATTGGAAATTACTCATTATGGATAATGAATTATTGAAAATAGTGGGAGAGAGACCAAGTTTTAGGTATAATAATTGTTATAATTTAAAAAGATTACTGTGTAGAGAGAATGTTAAGATTGAGCCCCTGGATGTTAGGACAAGGTTTAGGCAGGGAACTTTTCCCTGTAGGAAATGCTGTACCTGTAAGTTTATTTCAACCGTGCAGAAATTTGAACGTATTGAGCTAGGTATGTCATTTGAACCGAATTTTTATGCAACCTGTGACACAGCGAATGTCATTTATTTGGCTACATGTGAAAACTGTGAGGCATATTATGTGGGAATGACCACACGTAGGCTCAAAGATCGAGTCTACAATCATATTTATGACATAAGAAAAGCAAATATTAGTAATGCTTTAGCCAAACACTGTCAAATTTATCCGGCTCATGTTTTTAAATTTAGAGTACTGCAGATTCAACATCCGAACAGAAGGGAAGGCGATTCCTTAGGGGCTCTTGAATTGAATGAGCTGAAGTGGATCCTTAACCTTAGGGCTCATATAGAGCCTGGGCTAAATTCGGCTCTTAACATTAGGCCCGCGCTTTTATAACTTCATCCTTTCTGGCTTAATACTTCTCCTCTCTCCATCCTTCCCCCCCCCTCCGTCTCTTTCCTTCCTTTGTTCAGTTTCCCTCCTTCCATCCCTTTTTCTGTCCCTTCCCTTTCATTACCCCCATCCTCCCTATGCCTTGTTCTCCCCCCTTCCTTTCCCTCCCTTCACCCCCTCTCCCCCCCCTCCATACACAGACGTCTTTCTTCCCCTCCTTACCCCTTCCTCCCCCTCACCCCTCCCTTCCCTCCCTTCCCCCTCCCCTCCTCTCCCCCTCCCCTTTTTCCTCTTTATTTCCTTCCTTTTACACACAAATTCTTTTCCCTTCCCTTCTTTCCTGTTACCCCTTCCCTATAGTTTTTCTTTCTTTTCTTTCACCTGTTGTTCCTTCCCCCGCTCTTTATCCCTTGCTTTTTTGCCCCCTTTTTTCCTTTATTCGTTGGCACACTATATATTAACTTATGCATTCACCATCCATTTAGAGTATTTTATGAAATGTTAGTTTATACCTAAATTGACTTAGGATAATGTTTTACCATATTTATGTGTGAATGGTACTAAGAAATAAGGTCTTTGTAGGAATGAGTTCCTGCTTTAGTGGAAGTTTTAAACATAGATATTTTTATGCTTTGTCTATATATACTATGTATAATGGACCTATATGGATGTAAATGGTGTAAACGTTTTATCTTCACATTGCCCTATATGGGAATGTTTCCTGTCTAACTGATTACCATATGTAATTGTTTATTTTATTGTTTAATTGCCCTGTTAAGTGGGTTCATTTAATGTATATAAGGATAGGGATTAGCCCTTCTTATTGTAACCTGATGAAGCGCACGATTAATGTGCGTGAAAGCGCTTGTTCTTTTACTTAATTAAACAGAAATTGTTTGATTTTATTATCGTGGTGGTTCCAGTGATTTATCAGCTAATATCATTGCCTTCCTTTTTACTGGGAACTTTTGGATGGTCGTACTAGGTTTTGTGCTGATAGTTATATTTCTCCTTATTATATTCCTAGCCGACCAACACACGATGGAGATGCCGAATATAGAGTTGGATTACAACCCTGGAGGCACAGGAGGTGCCGAGAATTGGAATGACCTCTTTTACCAACAGGAGAATTCTCTTCTGAATTTTGCTGCTCAAGGTACTCTTCCGCCTACTATAGTTTCGGAAACTGATAATTTGCAAGATTTCTATGGACAGTTGAGAACTCTAGAGAATAATCTCTATAAACTACACCGGCTGATTTGACAGAGGAAGCACCTTGAGGCGTGCCTCCACTTCAAAGTCATCCCACGAGGCATGCGCGTCCTCTGCATGCCGAGCTATGGAGATGCACATCCAGAACTGCTGCGGAGGTGGCAGTTGTTGAACATAGAGCTTGGCAATAACTATATCCGTCTACTTATCGATTATTTTAAACCTTTGGAAGAGGAACTCATCAGTAAAGTGGAAGGTGAGCATAAGAATATCACTCTATTATATAAAAGTGACTTTTGTGTGTTGAGATTAAATAACATGCTGAGACAACTCATGCTTTACAACAATAAGCTAGAACAAACAAAGCTAAGAAAACTTAAACGAGACTGTAATGACTTTCAGCTCGGCCGCATTTTTATGTGGCCGAGGTTAAATGAAGAGGCTGTTATGGAAGAAAATGGTGAGCGGGCTAATGACGCTCAACCTAGTACACCTGGTACGACCATCCTGCCCGAGGAGCTGGCTGATGTTCCGGTTATCAGTGATACTTTTCCAACCAATACGGCAGGAGATGTTATCCTGTCTGCTTCTACTATCCCCTGTAATCAACAAGGTCTTAAAGGGATGGTAACTACGGGTGCGAGACCAAAGACTAACGGACAGACTATGAGTTTGACCCCTGGGGTAGTAACTGCTCTAAATTTTCCACTACCCTACAAGAGTCGGGCGCAAGAGTGCTCAACGAGCAGAGGAAGGGGAAAACGCAAATTATCGGGCGAGAATCGGGAGTCAAGGAGAAAGAAGAACTAAATACTTTTTTTAATCTGTCATCTAAAGAATTTTCGGATGCTGAATGTTCAGTTTTGAATAGAGGCCTCTCGTTCATACCCTCCCAAGGGAGTAGCTTATCTGATACCTTAATTATGCTACGCAAGTTTACCAGGAAGGTAGCTCTTAAATGTTTATTTAAAGACTCTGATAGAGATGCTGTAACTTATGACACAGCAGTGTTGAAGAGAAAAAGTACTTTTGTGCCGCATTTGCCTAGTCAAATTGATTGTTTTCAAAGAGCTTGTGAACATGATTTATACCTTTTTTACAAGGGAGGGACACATAAGCGTTTATATGTCAATTTGAATACTGCACAGAAGCAGGCATTAGAGTCTTTGAGTAATGATGCTGATTTGGTTTTCAGACCTGCTGATAAAGGGGGGGGGGATAGTAGCTATGGATACTGTTTTTTATAATAACCTGATGGCTGAAATGTTAAAAGATGACATAGCTTATTTAGAAATAAGCAAAGCTGAGGTAAGCTCTATAATAAGAAATGTGCATGACACACTCTATGACCTCCTGATGACGAGATGCATTGATAAAGGTTTATATGACTATTTAATGATAGAAGCACCTCTAATTCCTCTTATCAAAGGCCTTCCCAAGATACATAAAGGGGTATTTCCTCCACCCCTACGACCTATTGTATCTGGGAAACTTTGGGTTACTGAACATGCGTCCCATTATGTGCAGTCGAAGTTGGGTCCTCTGATGGGTCATATACCCACTATTTTAAAGAACTCTTTTGATTTATTGGAGGACTTGAAAAATGTTGTTTTGCTAGATAGTCTAAGACCTGATACCTTAATGGTTACATTAGACATAAAAACCTTATTCACTAGCATTCCAAACGAGTTTGGTGTGGATGCAGTTACGGATTGTCTAGTTGAATTGAGTGATTTAGATAATACAGATCAGCTGACGATCTGTACCCTCTTGGACTTAACTTTGAGTAACAACGTTTTCTTATTTCAAGACAGGATGTTTAGGCAAACATGGGGGGTGGCAATGGGCACCCCCTGTGCTAATGCCTATGCTAATCTGGCTGTATATGTATGGGAGAAAACGCATGTTTTTAATGATCCGAGATTTAGAGCTAATGTTACCTTATACAGGCGTTTTGTCGATGATATCCTCCTTTTTTGGAATGGAGGTGTCGAGTCCCTAAATGAATTTGTGGACTATATGAGTTCGACTACGACATTTTTGGATTTCACCTATGAGCATTCATTTACTGAGGTGAATTACCTTGATGTCACCATCTATAAGAATGCCATGAATGAAATTACTACCTCTTTATATAGGAAACCATGTTGGAGGAATGGCATACTCCATTTTGGAAGCATGCATCCTAGATACATTTTCCCCAACGTGGTAAAAAATCAAATGTCGAGAATAATGAGACTCTGTAACACAGACAGCAATAAGAATTGGCTTTTGGAATTTCAGGCCAAATGTTTTTTAGATAGGGGATATCCTTCTCAGTTGGTTTTAGAGTATAGAAATAGTACCACCTCGAATGATGAAACATCCCCTAAGAGTGGGTTCATCAGTGGACATTCAGCAAATGGTATTAAGTCCAACACTAGGAACAGGGTTTACTATGATATTAAATATACAAATGATATAGGGTACATTAAAGATATTATTTTTAGAAATTGGAAATTACTCATTATGGATAATGAATTATTGAAAATAGTGGGAGAGAGACCAAGTTTTAGGTAAAATAATTGTTATAATTTAAAAAGATTACTGTGTAGAGAATGTTAAGATTGAGCCCTGGATGTTAGGACAAGGTTTAGGCAGGAACTTTTCCTGTAGGAAATGCTGTACCTGTAAGTTTATTTCAACCGTGCAGAAATTTGAACGTATTGAGCTAGGTATGTCATTTGAACCGAATTTTTATGCAACCTGTGACACAGCGAATGTCATTTATTTGGCTACATGTGAAAACTGTGAGGCATATTATGTGGGAATAACCACACGTAGGCTCAAAGATCAGTCTACAATCATATTTATGACATAAGAAAAGCAAATATTAGTAATGCTTTAGCCAAACACTGTCAAATTTATCCGCTCATGGTTTTAAATTTAGAGTACTGCAGATTCAACATCCGAACAGAAGGGAGGGCGATTCCTTAGGGGCTCTTGAATTGAATGAGCTGAAGTGGATCCTTAACCTTAGGGCTCATATAGAGCCTGGGCTAAATTCGGCTCTTAACATTAGGCCCGCGCTTTTATAACTTCATCCTTTCTGGCTTAATACTTCTCCTCTCTCCATCCTCCCCCCCCCCTCCGTCTCTTTCCTTCCTTTGTTCAGTTTCCCTCCTTCCATCCCTTTTTCTGTCCCTTCCCTTTCATTACCCCCATCCTCCCTATGCCTTGTTCTCCCCCCTTCCTTTCCCTCCCCTCCATACACACACCTCTTTCTCCCCCCTCCCCCTCCCCTCCCTTCCCCCCTACCTTCCCCCCTCCCCCTCCCTTCCCTCCCCTTTTTCCTCTTTATTTCCTTCCTTTTACACACAAATTCTTTTCCCTTCCCTTCTTTCCTGTTACCCTTTTCCTTATAGTTTTTTCTTTCTTTTCTTTTTACCTGTTGTTCCTTCCCCCGCTCTTTATTCCTTCCTTTTTGCCCCCTTTTTCCTTTGTTCGTTGGCATACTATATATTAACTTATGCATTCCCTATTCATTTAGAGTATTTTATGAATTGTTAGTTATATCTAAATTGACCTAGGAAAATGTTTTACTACATTTATTTGTGAATGGTACTAAGAAATAAGGTTCTTGTAGAAATGAGTTCCTGCTGTAGTGGAAGTTTTAAACATGGACATTTTTATGCTTTGCTTATATATACTATATATAATGGATCTATATGGATGTAAATGGTGTAAACGTTTTATTTTTACATTGCCCTATATGGGAATGTTTCCTGTCTAACTGATTACCATATGTAATTGTTTATTTTATTGTTTAATTGCCCTGTTAAGTGGGTTCATTTAATGTATATAAGGATAGGGATTAGCCCTTCTTATTGTAACCTGATGAAGCGCACGATTAATGTGCGTGAAAGCGCTTGTTCTTTTACATAAACAGAATTTGTTTGATTTTATTATCGTGGTGGTTCCAGTGATTTATCAGCCAATACAGTTTTGTACCTACCATAAATGTAGATGTCCGATAGGTATGCATCTGCAGTCAGGTTTTCCCTCCCTCCTACCCCTCTGTGGTATTCTTTGGGTACCTATCCCTCTTTTTAGCTAGCTGGGGTTATCTTTTATGGTGTATTTGTTATTTATTGGTTTGCATGATTGGAATTTATTAATTTCTCCAAAATTTAGCCTTCTTTAGAGGGCGCCTGGCATCTGGGGCAAGAAAAACTGAGGAACATGGCGTCGGCTGACGCTTTTATACCCCAGGCGCTATGACGTCGGGGAAAAGGGCAACATCAGCCGACGCTGGACCCAAACTTTGGAATCCGGCCGACCGAAGGGCTGCCTGAGGCAGGACAACCCATATGGTAAGGACTGCAGATGCATACCTATTGGACATCTACATTTATGGTAGGTACAAAACTGTACTTTTCATTCCAAGGTTTCCTTAGACAATATTTGTGCAGTGGCTACTTGGGCTTCACCATATACCTTTGTTACTCATTACAAACTGGATCTGTTCTCTAGGGGAAGGGCATCCTTTGGCTTGATGGTCCTCAGGAATATTTATCTGTGAGACCTCCCAAGATTCACGTTGCTGGGGATTTTGTCCTACTGTCAAGGAATATGTGAAGATTGACAATGTCAGATAAAGAAGTTATGTCCTACTATAACGTTCCATCTGTGTTGTCTATCTTTATATATCCTTGACATACCTGGTCTCCTTCCCCCTAACCTATAGTTTCTTATGGCAGATCAGATTTCCTTGGTGACATAGGTAGTCTTCTCTGGATTCAGATAAGGCCTCTCATTTCCCTCTCTTTTATGGTGGTGCTTGTCTGTTGCTGTTTATGCAAACTCAGTCTGAGGTAATTTGGTGAGGAGCATTATGGATAGAGCTGAGCTGGAGAGTTTTTGGTATGCACAAGCTGGAATAGCGGCCAAATCTGTTCCGAGGTTCAGAACCGAAACCACTGTCAAAGGATATGTGAAGATCGACAACACAGATGGAACATTATGGTAAGACTCAACTTCTTTTTTCTGTTTGAACAACTTATTTTGGGGAATCAGAACCCCCATACTATGTAGAAACCTGGAAAATTGATGCATTCTAATTTTATGAGCATTGTAAGGCAAAGCTGGTTTTGTGAGCTGCTGGCTGCATATTCTTTTGACTTCACTAAGTGGGTATTATTTGGTAGTGGGTAACAATGAAAGACCAGGGAGAAAAGCTCCAGAAGTCCATTAATTCTAACATTATGCTTTGTATGTGAACTATTTGATATTCTAAGACATAGCTTTAAATTACGTTCTTTTAGCAGAAATGCATAGGTTTTATAGTATTTAAAGGTAGTTCTTATTGTGAACTGCTCCATCTTTTGAAACAAGTGATTGAATCACGCATATTCACTGCATTTGGGAAAATTGATGCATTCTAATTTTATGAGCATTGTAAGGCAAAGCTGGTTTTGTGAGCTGCTGGCTGCATATTCTTTTGACTTCACTAAGTGGGTATTATTTGGTAGTGGGTAACAATGAAAGACCAGGGAGAAAAGCTCCAGAAGTCCATTAATTCTAACATTATGCTTTGTATGTGAACTATTTGATATTCTAAGACATAGCTTTAAATTACGTTCTTTTAGCAGAAATGCATAGGTTTCATAGTATTTAAAGGTAGTTCTTATTGTGAACTGCTCCATCTTTTGAAACACAAGTGATTGAATCACGCATATTCACTGCATTTGGGAAACTGCTTTTCTCTGATTTTTTTTTTATAGTACAAAATTCTTTTATCCAAGTAATTATATGACCTCATATCAAGCACTAAGCCTTTTAGTCACAATTTTGTGCATGCAGGGTAAATTTTTTTTTTATATTTTTTATTTTATATATATATCTATATATATATATATATATA